>NC_136067.1:1330078216-1330100716 GCF_964261635.1 Lissotriton helveticus
GCTCACCTTTGTGTTACCGGTGTGTCTCCAACCACGTGTGGGAGATAGTGCAGACCTCAAGTTAAGTGATCTGAAAGATAAAGAGAGAAAGATTGAGGGAGAGAAAGAGTAAGATTCAAGGAAGAGAGAAAGAGAAACAGTGTGAGAGAGAGGAAGACAGGAAAAGAGAGAGAAAGCATGAGATACGAGGAAGAGAGAAAGATAGAATCAGTGTGAGAGAGGAAGAGAGAGAAAGAGTGAGAGAAAGGAAGAAAGAGGGAAAGAGGGAAAGAGAGGAAGAGAAAGTGAGAGAGAGGAAGAGAGAGGAAGAGAGAGAGAAAGAGTGAGAGAGAGAGAAAGAGTGAGAGAGGAAGAGAGAAAGAGTGAGAGAGAGAAAGAGTGAGCTACAAGCAAGAGAGAAACAGTGTGTGAGAGAGGAAGACAGGGAAAGAGAGAGAAAGCGTGAGATACGAGGAAGAGAGAAAGAGAGAATCAGTGTGAGAGAGAAAGAGAGAGAAAGAGTGAGAGAGAGGAAGAGAGAGGGGTAGAGTGAAAGAGAGGAAGAGAAAGAGTGAGAGAGAGGAAGAGAGAGAGAAAGAGTGAGAGAGGGAGAAAGAGTGAGAGAGGAAGAGAGAAAGAGTGAGAGAAAGGAAGAGAGAGAGAGAGAGAGGAAGAGAGAGAGAAAGAGTGAGAGAAGAAGAGAGAAAGAGTGAGAGGGAGGAAGAGAGAAAGAGTGAGAGAGAAGAAGATAGAGAGAAAGAGTGAGAGAGAGGAAGAGAGTGAGAGAGAGTGAGAGAGAGGAAGAGAGAGAGAAAGAGCGAGAGAAAGGAAGAGAGAGGGAAAGAGTGAGAGAGAAGAAGAGAGAGTGAAAGAGTGAGAAAGGAAGAGAGAAAGAGTGAGAGAGAGGAAGAGAGAGAGGAAGAGTGAGAGAGAAGAAGAGAGAGAGAGAGTGAAAGAGGAAGAGAGAAAGAGCGATAGAGAGGAAGCCAGCCAAAGAGAGAACGAGTGAGACAGAGAGGAAGACAACGAGAGAAACAGTGTAAGAGACAGGAAGAGAGAGATAAAGAGAGAAACAGTGTGAGAGAAAGGAAGAGAGAGAGAGATAAAGAGTAAGAGAGAAGATAAGAGAAAGAAAGAATGAGACAGAGAAAAAGAGAAAGTGTGAGAGAGAGAAAGAAACAGATGGAGAGGGAGTGTTGAGACTGGAAAAATCTTTGCAGCTCACCTTTGTGTCACCGGTGTGTCTCCAACCACTTGCCGGGAGATAGTGCAGACCTCAAGTTTAGTGACCTGAAAGATAAAGAGAGAAAGAGTAAGATACAAGGAAGAGATAACAAAAAACAGTGTGAGAGGGAGGAAGACAGAGAGAGAAAGAGTGAGAGAGAGGAAGAGAGAAAGAGTGTGAGAGAGGAAGACAGGGAAAGAGAGAGAAAGAGTGAGATACAAGGACGAGAGAAAGAAAGAATCAGTGTGAAAGAGGAAGAGAGAGAAAGAGTGAGATAGAGGAAGAGAGATGGAAAGAGTAAGAGAGAGATAAAGAGTGAGAGAGAGGAAGAGAGAGAGGAAGAGTGAGAGAGGAAGAGAGAGAGAAAGAGTGAGAGAGAGGAAGAAAGAGAGAGAAAGAGAAAGAGTGAAAGAGGAAGAGAGAATGAATGAGAGAGAGGAAGAGAGAGAGAAAGAGTGAGAGAAAGGAAGAGAGAGAAAGAGTGAGAGAGGAAGAGAGAAAATATGAGGGAGAGGAGGAGATAAAGAGTGAGAGAGAGGAAGAGCAAGAGAGAGAAAGTGAGAGAGAGGAAGAGAGAGAGAAAGAGTGAGAGGGAGAAAGAGTGAGCTACAAGGAAGAGAGAAACAGTGTGTGAGAGAGGAAGACAGGGAAAGAAAGAGTGAGAGAGGGGAAGAGAGAGAGAAAGAGTGAGAGAGAGGGAAAGAGTGAGAGAGAGGAAGAGAGAGCAAGAGAGAATAAGAGAGAAAGAGTGGGAGAGGAAGACAGCCAAAGAGAGAAAGAGTGAGACAGAGAGGAAGACAACGAGAGAAACAGTGTGAGAGACAAGAAGAGAGAGATAAAGAGAGAAACAGTGTGAGAGAGAGGAAGAGAGAGAGAGAAAGAGTGAGAGAGAGGAGGAGAGAAAGAAAGAATGAGACAGAGAAAAAGAGAAAGTGTGAGAGAAAGAAAGGAACAGATGGAGAGGGAGTGTTGAGACTGGAAAAATCTTTGCAGCTCACCTTTGTGCCACTGGTGTGTCTCCAAACATGTGCCGGGAGATAGGGCAGACCTCACGTTTAGTGATCTGAAAGATAAAGAGCGGAAAAAGTGAGAAAGAGAGAGAGTAAGATAAAAGGAAGAGAGAAAGAGAAACAGTGTGAGAGAGAGGAAGACAGAGAGAGAAATAGTGAGAGAGAGGAAGAGAGAGGGGAAGAGTGAGAGAGAGCAAGAGAGAGAGAAAGAGTGAGAGAGAGGAAGAGAGAGAGAAAGAGTGAGACATGAAGAGAGAAAGAGTGAGAGAGAAGAAGAGAGAGAAAAATAGTGAGAGAGAAAGAGAGAGAGAGTGAGAGAGGAAGAGAGAAAGAGTGAGAGGCAGGAAGCCAGCCAAAGAGAGAAAGAGTGAGACAGAGAGGAAGAGAACGAGAGAAACAGTGTGAGAGACAGGAAGAGAGAGAGAGAAAGAGTGACAGAAAGGAGGAGAAAAAGCAAGAATGAGACAGAGAAAAAGAGAAAGCGTGAGAGAGAAAAAGGTAGAGATGGAGAGGGAGTGTTGAGACTGGAGAAAATCTTTGCAGCTCACCTTTGTGCCACTGGTGTGTCTCCGACCACGTGCTGGGAGATAGTGCAGCCATGAAGTTTAGTGATCTGAAAGATAGTATAGAATTAGTAATTGTAGAGTACATACAACTGCACACGCGTAATTCTGTTTTTCTGTAATGCTCAATAAGGGTGGTGCACCCCATCCATTCCCACTGCTTGGAGGAGTCTGTGCGCACTTGTGCGCACAGACTGCTGAACGCTATCCATTCCCACCGCCCGGAGGTGACTGCCTGCTGCGGTTAAAAGAAGTCTCTATGCTCACCTTCCACCACCAGCGTGTCTGTAAGAGGGTCCACCACGTGCTGAAGCAACCTCCTCAGCCATTGCGTACACGCAGTCCAGCTGAACTCACAATTCAGATTGGGTGTTAATTGTTAGGATGGCCAGGCATCATCGCAGATTTTTCACGCATTTAGCTCTGGTGGTGTTGGGGGGTGAACGTTGATTCGTGATTCACAGCCTGTTAGATAAAAAGCAAGATAAGATTGTGTCATTTGACTATCTTGAAAACTATCTCTAGCTTTTTCAGCTGCAATAGTTCTTTCTTGATTAATCTCTTCGTTCAACATTTGGAGATAATTTGGAAAAATTGTACATTCAATGCTATCTTTACATGCATTGAAAGAATCCTCATAGCAGTCACAATGTCCCAGTAATTCCATTTCAGTCCGCCAAGGTTTGAAGAGTTGCAGCACAGCTAAATAGAAAAATTCTCTTTTATCTGGAGTATCACAACTTAATTACATGTGATTAATCAGATTTCATTTGTCATGTTTAACAAACATCCTTCAGATCTAGTTACAGCGTATTTTCCTTCATTTATATTTTCTGAGACATTTTTTTTAAAACTATAATGTTGCAGTATTTCATATAGACATATGTTTTCCAGGTATGGACTTCTATTTGGATAGTACGTATCCAACATATTTGTTTTCAGAATATCTGTACTTTCTGGTTCATTAAGTGCCAAGTATTCAATTTCTTGTACAGATTTAAAAACGCGATTTAGTGCTGCAGGAAGACCAAGACTTATCCAGATGATCCCGTTTGAATTTGAATATAAACTTGCAGATGTCAATCTATACAAACATTCAAAGGATCCAATTTCTCAATGTGAAAGCATCTTCAAGCTGAAGCTATACAATTTTTTGTTAAGTGTCCTCTCCTATGAAATTTCCTCACAAATTTCTTTCAATTCTGTCTTCTCAGAGTTGGTAATATATGACGTGACATAGCGAGCAACAGCAATTGAGTTATCTACAACATATTGTATGTCCATATTTGCATTCCACATCTTCAAAATCACCGGATTGTAATCATTAATGTACTTCGATTCTTCTGTTCTTTTTAAATTATAAGTATTTTTGGGTGATTTTCGAGTGATGGTATGCCTCACTGCTGACATAAAACTGTTCACTCTTCCTTTGGAAATTACTGGACGTGGAAAGCCAAATCGACATTTTGTGTAAAATGTATCCTTTGACTTATATTTCTGTCGGCAATACTTTCCACATCGATGACTTCCACATACAAATACGCCTCATTAATTGAAGGAAGTCTGGTGCTGTGGTCACTGCCAAGAAGTTGGGGTCACTGCCATTCAGGACTCAGGACACAGTTCCACATGTGGGATCGGGTTGTGTTGAACAGGGTTAGTGGCATCACGTGTCATGCCTTGTGTTGTACAGGGTTAGTGGCACCATGTATCGCCGCCCTTGCATATGGAAATATGCCTCACTGATCGAAGGAAGTCTGGTGCTGTGGTCGCTGCCAAGGACTTGGGGTCACTGCCATTCAGGACTCAGGACACAGTTGCACATGTGGGATCGGCTTGTGTTGAACAGGGTTAGTGGCACCACGTGTCGCCGGCTTGTGTTAAACAGGGTTAGTGGCACCACATGTTGTGGCTTGTGTTGAACAGGGTTAGAGGCACCACGTGTCCAAAATTCGAATTGCGAGCTCTGCTGCCCGTAGTGTAGACTTGTATTGAGTGTTTGTTTGCACTTGAAGATGAATTTGGTGATTGTATTAAAGCTATACCTGATATACAAAAAGTTCTTGAAGCAAGGATACTAAAAGGATATTATGTAGGTTTTAGGCCTGTGATAGTTACTTGCCTAGTGGACTCTGTAATTAATTAATCAAGACTTAATTTTAATTGTGAGCCTTCCTGACCGCAGTGTAGGCGTATCATGAAAAGATGAAATATGTATTGAATACACTGTCGAAGTGTTGTATTTTCTGAGTACAATCTTGTTGTTAGAAATTAGCATTTAAAATTCGAATTGTGACCTCTGCTGCCCGCAGTGTAGACTGCTATTAAGTGTTGGTTTGCACTTGAAGATGAATTTGGTCATTGTACTAAAGCTATAACTGATATAAATAAGTTCTTGAAGCAAGGATACTACAAGGTTATTATGTAGGGTTTAGGACTTTCCTACTGGACTCTGTAATTATTGAATCAAGACTTAATTTTAATTGTGAGACCTGATGGCCGCAGTGTAGGCCAGAGGTAGCAGTCAGCAAGGGTCCATAGCCACGTGGCGTTGAGTTGAGGTGCACAGTTAGTGGCACCAGAAGCATTGAGAGTGTATGAGCCTGCGATGATGCTTGGTGCGGATCGGGCGCACTGGAGCAATGTCTTCTGTCTACTGGACTGCGTCATCTGAAATTGATACTCTATCTGAATTGTGAGCTCTGCTGACTGCAGTGTAAGCCAGAGGTAGCGGTGAGCAAGGGCCCACAGCCACGTGCATAGGTTGGTGGCCCCACCAGCCTGCGTAATTCAGGTTCGGTGGCACCACTTGTCGCCGGCCTTCCATATGCAAATAGGCCTCTCTAATCAAGGGAGTCTGGTGCTGTGGTCGTTGCCACAAAGTTGGGGCCACGGCCATTCAGGACTTAGGACAGAGTTCCACATGTGGGATCGGTTTGTGTTGAACAAGGTAAGTGGCACCATGTGCCCCGGTCTTGCATATGGAAATATGCCTCACTGATCGAAGGAAGTCTGGTGCTGTGGTCGCTGCCACAGACTTGGGATCACTGCCATTCAGGATTCAGGACACAGTTCCACATGTGGGATCAGCTTACTGCACTAACAGGGTTAGTGGCACCATGGGATCGGCTTACTGCACTAACACGGTTAGTGGCACCATGTGTCGCCGGCCTTGCATATGGAAATATGTCTCACTGATCGAAGCGAGTCTGGTGCTGTGGTCTCTGCCATGGACTTGGGGTCGCTGCCATTCAGAACTCAGGACACGGTTGCACATGTGGGACCTACTGTGCTGATGCGTCGTCCAGGCAGGCGTACTGGTAACAATGTATGTTGCCTACTGGACTGCGTCATCTTCAATTGCGAGTCACTCTGAATTGTGAGCCCTACTCACTGCAGTGTAGGCAGGAGGCAGCGGTGAGGAAGGGCCCACAGGCACGTGGCGTTGACTTGAGCAATGTCTGTTGCTTACTGGACTGCGTCATTTGCAATCGCGACTCGATCTGTATTGTGAGCCCTACTCACCGCAGTGTAGGCTGGAGGCAGCAGTTAGGAAGAGCACACAGGCACGTCGTGTTGACTTAAGAAATGTCTGTTGCCTACTGGACTGCGTCATCTTGAATCGCGACTCGATCTGAATTGTGATCCCTACTTACCGTAGTGTAGGCCGGAGGCAGCGGTGAGGAACGGCCCACAGCCACATATTGTTGACTTGAGCAATGTCTGTTGCCTACTGGACTGCATCATCTGCAATTGTGACTTGATCTGAATTGTGAACCTTGCTGTCCACAGTGTATATCGAAGGCAGTAGTTTGTACAGACATAAGTCTGCGGTGCTGTGCCGCTAGGGGCCTGTGTGGCGGAAGCCAGCGATCAGCTGAGGAGGCTGGCGGTCATGACAGCGGCCTCGTGGCAGGGTGAGGGGCACCGCACTGGCAGACGCATTGGCCTTCCCACAAGTGAACCACGCCAGAGCTCCGGCCTATTTATTCACACTCCTACGCTGAGTGGCGTACGTCGGACCAGCCCACTCCGGTTACGCTTATGCTTACAGGGGGACGACAAGGCTACATGACTGAGGTCTTCTTTAGAGTTGACGTAACATGGTTGGGTCAACTGTCCACAACACTACAAGCACCAGTAGTATTTTTGGACATGGAGAGGTGTGTGTTGTGCATACTGAGATGTGTCCAGCACATCACCGCTACACTTTGCATTGTGTGCATTGTTTTTCATGATTGAACTGCTTCCCTCACATATAGTTTGTTCACACCTGTCCCAATATTCAGCTATTGTGTGGCTGAGGGGCCATGCTGTTTTCAGAAAGTTTGCTGTCTTGTTCTGCACTGTCTCGGTGGTAGATGGGGGCCCTGGGGGTGGTGGTGGGTGCTGTGGCGTTCTTGGGTGTCAATGCTACTTGATCAGTAGCTCTATGACATGTGTTGGTCTTCAGGTGTGGCTCTGGGCTGGGCTCTCTTTCATACTGTATGTAGTTGTTGAATATTTTAAAAACAAGAAGACATTATATAGTTTAAATAATAAATAAAAAAAATTACAAACACTAATTTTAGGATATTAAAGTTACAAAATATAACTTTTTTTTAAAAATTACTGAGAAAAACATAGTTTTTTACTTTAAAATTAGAAATTAGTATTTAAATACCCTTTGAAATTCACAAAAAATAGGTCTTAGGAACATTAAAGTTAGAAATTAGTATTTAAAAAAAATTCAAATTTACTGAAAAAACGATTGCCACATTTCCCAAAATTGAGCTATTACATGCCGTTTTTGGATGGTTCCCTGCACTGCCTTGGTGGTAGTAGGGAGAGGGGTGGTATGGGGGGGGAGGTCCTGAGGGTTGTGACAATGGGTTTTGTGTCCTTCTTGGGTGTCGGAAAAAACTATAGGTTAAATGAACATTATAATTAGAAGTTAGCAGTAAAAAAACATTGAAATTCACTGAAAAAAACATAGGTTTCAGGCACGTTATAGATAGAAATTAGCATTTAAAAATCCTTTGAAATTCACTGAAAAAAAACATAGGTTTCAGGCACGTTATAGTTAGAAATAAGCATTTAAAAAACCTTAGAAATTCACTGAAAAAAATGTCATCAGTGCTATCATCAGTGATGTCACTGACCATGTCATGAATGATGTAAATGTGACGTCATCAGCAGTGCATTGCGGGGGCGCGAGTTATAGTTAGCTGAACTAACTATAACAGGGGAATTTCTATGGTTTTGTTTGACTGAAATGTCCAACTAACTATAACGCCCCTGAAACCTATGTTTTTTTTCAATGAATTTCTAAGGTTTTTTAAATGCTAATTTCTAACTCTAACGTGCCTGAAACCTATGGTTTTTTTCCAGTGAGTTTCAAAGGTTTTTTAAATGCTAATTTCTAATTATAATGTTTATTAAACCTGTGTTTTTTAATTATCATCCCATTCTCAACCTGGTGAAAATTGCAAATCTCACCATTCTTCCATCAATACCTTCCGCCAACAAAATCGTCTCAAATGAGAGCCACAACTAACGCTAATGATATGCAAAGTAGGCGTTCCCGTGCAAAACAACCACGAAAACACTACTTCTCCATATTTTCAACGACCAGCCAAATCTGCAAAGCGATCCAAAAAGCAGGCAATAAGCTGAGTTAGCAGTAACAAATTAACATCAACCTTTCACTGGTGTAAGGAGGTCGACTATCTACTGCGTTTAATTGGACTCAACTCACAGCCACATCTAAAGACCAACACGTGATAGGGCTACTGATCATACAGCTCTGACACCCAACAAGACCACAACACTCAGCGCCACCACTACCAGAACCTCCCCCCGGACCACCCCCCTACTACCACTGAGGCAGCGCAAAACAGGACAACGGACCTTCCCAAAACATCAGGGCCCCTCAGCCGCACAATAGCTGAATGTTGAGAGACGTGGTAACCAACTATATATGAAGGAGGCAAGTCATCCATCAATAATAATGCACACAATGCCAAGTGTAACGCTGATGTGCTGCACAGACCTCAATAAGCAAAGCACAAACCTCTCCATGTGGCGATATACTATTGATACTTGTAGTGTAGTGCACCGTGGACGCAACCATGTTACCTCAGGCAGTGGGGAAGATCTCGGTCATGTAGCTGTGTTGTCTCCCCTGGAAGCGGAAGTGGAGTGGGCTGGTCCAATGTACGCCACTCCAGTGTAGGAGTATGAATAAATAGGCCAGGCCCTGGGTGTGGTTCACTTGTGGGAAGACCAATGAGTCTGCCAGAGCGGGGGCCCTCACCCTGGCACGTGGCAGCGGCCATGACCACGGGCCTCCTCCACACAAGCCCCCTGCAAACCCAGCGGCACAGCACCGCAGACTTATGTCTGTTCCGACTACTGCCTTTGATCTACAATGCGGACAGCAGGGCCCACAATTCAGATTCAGTGGCAATTGCAGAGGATGCAGTCCAGTTCGCAAGACACGTTGCTCCCAGTGTGGCCCACACAGACCACACATGATTGCAGGCTGCGCACACGCTGTGTGCTTCAGGTGCTACTAACTCACTGCACCATAAGTCATCGCCACGTCGCCTTATTAAGGCAGAATTCATTAGACAAAAAACATTGCGGGTTGGGTAGGTCCTCCACCCAGGCTGTCCACTGCTGCAGGTATCCTACCTCTCCGGACAGCCCCACGGGAACAGTCTGCGGGGCCCATTAGGGTTGTTCTTAGGGTACCCCTCTAGAGTAGGACCAGTTGGCTTACTCCCTGATTGACCCAGTGAGGTTGTATCTCTTTAATATTTTCTATTTATTTATTTATTATTTAATTTTTCACTGTGTAGTACCAAACACTCGAGGTCCTGAAGAATTGCCAGATAGGCATGAAACATGTCGACCTTCTAGAGGGTTGAGTTAGTACACTGTAAATTAGGCAGTTCCCTTTCTCCCCTCTCACCCCTTTTAATAAGGGAGTCAGCCACTCGAATAAAAATCCTGTGTGGACTGACTCACCCTTTTTTAACCTCACTCCAAACCTTCACGACTACACTTCATCAGACCCCTCACACGCACTCAAACCATTGGCTGGAACAAAAGATCTCCAACAAAGAGCGCCTTTGGCGCCCGTCAGACATTGCAGCGCCAGCCTGACGAGGAGCAGGAGACCGATGATGAAGCCTGACACCTAGGTTCCTGGGTGTGTGAGGTCTCCTAGTTCCAACAAGGAAACACCCCTGTTCCCTGCTTCTGTTCCGTCTCCATTTCCTTACACCTTCATACTTTCCTGTCCCTGGGGAACTCAGTACTCCTTTGCTTATCAGTTGTCTGGACATGTACTGTGGACCCCGTTAAATATTGTCCACCATTGGTTCCCAATTTTGTATTGTAAAAAACATTGCTCCCAGTGTGACCCATCTGGACCAGGTATCATCACAAGGTGCATGCACGCCTTGTGCTTCAGGTGCTACTAACTCACTGCACCATAAGTCATCGCCACGTGCCCTTATCAAGGCAGAATTCATTAGGCAAAAGACATTGCTCCCAGTGCGACCCGTCTGGACCACATATCATCGCAGGGTGCACGCACGCTGTGTGCTTCAGGTGCTACTAACTCACTGCACCATGTCATCACCACGTAGCCTTATCAAGGTAGAATTCATTAGACAAAAGACATTGCTCCCAGTGCGGCCCACCGGGACCACATATCATTGCAGGGTGCGCACACACTCAGTGCTCCAGGTGCCACTAACTGTGCAGCTCAACTCAATGCCACATGACTGTGTCCCTATCCTGACTGCTGCCTCCACCCTACACTGGGGTTCGCATGGTTCACAATTCAAAATTAGTAGCGGCACAAATTGTTTAAGAGACTATAATGGGTTAAGAAGACCAAATGCTCCCAATCTGTGCAGCTCAAGTCAACGTCATGTGCCTGTGGGCCTTTGCTGACCGCTGCCTCCGGCCTACACTGTGGAAGACCGGCGACACGTGGTGCCAACTAACCCTGTTCGACACAAGGCGATCCCACTTGTGTAACTGTGCCCTGAGTCCTGAATGGCAGCGACCCCAACTTCATGCAGCGACCACAGCACCAGACTCCCTTTGATCAGTGAGGGGTATTTGCATATGGAAGAGGCCAGCGACATGTGGTCCCACTGAACCTGCACTACGCAGGCTGGTGGGGCCACCAACGTATGCATGTAGCTGTGGGCCCTTGCTCACCAATACCTCTGGCCTACACTGTGGAAGACCGGCGACACATGGTGCCATTAACTCTATTCAACACAAGCCGATCCCACATGTTTAACTGTGTCCTGAATGGCAGTGACCCCAAGTCTGTGGCAGCGACCACAGCACCAGACTCCCTCTGATCAGTGAGGCATTTTTCCATATGCAACGGCGGCGATACGTGGTACCACTAACCCTCTTTAACACAAGCCGATCCCAAATGTGTAACTGTGTCCTGAGTCCTGAATGGCAGTGACCCCAAGTCCGTGGCACCAACCACAACACCACACTCCCTTCGATCAGTGAGGCATATTTCGATATGCAAGGCAGGCAACACATAGTCCCACTAACCCTCTTTAACACAAGTCGATCCCACATGTGTAACTGTGTCCTGAGTCCTGAAGGGCAGTGACCCGAACTTCATGACAGCGACCACAGCGCCACACTCCCTTCGATTAGTGAGGGGTATTTGCATATGGAAGGCCGCCGACACGTGGAGCCATTGAACCTGCACTACGCAGGCCCGTGGGGCCACCAATGTATCCACGTGGCTGTAGGCCCTTGCTCACCGCTACCTCTGACCTACACTACGGTCAGCCCGCCTCACAATTCATATAGAGTCCTGATTCCACATGACGCAGTCCAGTAGGCAAGACACATTGCTCCCAGTGAGGCCGTCCACACCAAGCACCATCACAGCCTCATACAATCTCAATGCTTCTGGTGCCATGAACCCTATTTAAGACAGGCCAATCCCACATGTGTAACTGTGTCCTGGCAGTGACCTCGACTTTGTGGCAGCGACCACAGCACCAGACTCCCTTCATTCTTATTTGTTGTTCTTTTCTTTAAATTCATTTTTTATATGTAAATCTGTACATGACTAAGATTCTTCTTTGTACAAACCGCACGGGGACACTTCCGGGCCCAAGAAGGTTGTTGGAGGTATGTTGGTAATGTGGGAAGAGGGTGCGTTAGATGCTGATCTGGGAAGAGGGAGCGTCAAAGGGGTATCTCTCACAGAAAGAACTCCGATATGTTTTCACAAATGCCTCGGACAGATGCCAGCTGACGGACTGAATCACAAAATGATTCTTCAATACTTATGTAGTGTGAGTTATGAACAGTTCGCACCCAGGCTCGCAGAGGACCAGCTGTCGCCCATCCGCTCGACTCACAGACACAGTACTACGAGCAGTCTGCGTCATTGTGGCTATCCCTGCCCTGTTCTGTCGTACGCCACGACACTCCGATTACGTTCCGAAGTTGGCCCCACATAGCTACCTGTCGCAGGCGTACTCGCTGTTGGTGTGCAGGTCAGTGGTCTAGTTCTCAACATCTCACTGCCACTCCCTGAGGGCAGGTTTGCACAAACACCACAACCATCCGGCACATGCATCACAGGCCCCGTGACCACGCAAGTATAATGGATCGACAATGTCACATCCTTTATTGCTGGTGCTGACTGGATGGTGGATGCTCTATGGGACTGAATCATAAAGAGTCCATGAAAAGTTGCGCAGAAGGTTATTCGCACCCTGAGCTGTATGGCCGTCAGGGGCCTACCATCCCCTGGGCGCGGACTTCCGATGCACAGGGTTAGTGTCACCCGAAACTCATGTTGCCATCAGGGGCCTACCACTATGTGGCACGGACTTGAGTTCCACAGGCTTAGCGGCACAATAAGCTGATGTGGTCTCCGCCATTGATGACTCAGGACTCAGCCACATATGTGAGATCTGCCGGGCCGCGGAGAACCTGATATGGTCTCCGTCATTGATGACTCAGGACTCAGCGACATGTGTGAGATCTACTGGGCCGCAGAGAAGCTGATGTGGTCTCCACCATTGATGACTCAGGACTCAGCAACATGTATGAGATCTACCGGCCGCGGAGAAGCTGATGTGGTCCCCGCCATTCATGACTCAGGACTCAGCAACATCTCTGAGACCCGCGGAGTTTAGACGGGCACGTGGAGTGCCCACTGCTGCACACTCCGGTGGCACCAGGTAATTATTTCCTCATGGATGCGTAGGGGCGGCAGTGTCTCTCTCTTTCTCTCTCTCTCTCACTTCCCTCTCTTCACTCTCTCTCTCACTCTTTTCATTCCTTTCCTTCTATCTCTCTCTTCCTTCTCCCTTTCCCACTCCCTCTCCTTTTCTCTCTGGCTATTTTTTCCTTCTCTGTTTCTCTGTGTCTCACTCCTTTGATATGCGCATTACACACGTCCTTATTTTGTGCTTTATTTTCCAGGCTCTGTCGTCGACATCCATGGTCCCCACAGGAGTGTTCCGCCTTGTTGTTTTGTATTATTTTTGTTAAATTTTATTTATTAGTTCATCATTTATATATATATGTTAATAAAAAAATTACGTTTCAAAATAGTTTATCGTTTATATATACTTTTATAAAAAAATAAAGTTTGAAAAAAAATGCATAACGTTTTTGGTTGTTTTCTTAACTGCTGTGTGACTCTTTCTTGTTCTTATTACTGGTATTTGGTGGTGTCCTCTATGGTGTTAAATTTTGGGGAACATATTGCGGGAATACTGGTGATGTCTGCAGTTTGCACCAACTTCTGAATAGTGTGTTAGATTTATCTCAACTTTAGTTGCATTAAAGTGGTGATAATGAAATGCAGAGTAGCCGTTTCCATGCAAAATGACATGAGGTGCACCTTTGCGATTTATTCTAAATTCTAAAAATCCTGTATTGAATTGCACTGAGGTAGTGACTGCACTTACAGTTTATGCACAAAATCAATGAAGAAATCTCATTGTATTTATATTGATTGGGAATAGTGTGTCAGGTGCTGGATCTTGACGGGATACACTGCCCAGTTTGTTTATTGTTCTGCACACAAAAAAATCACATCACAACTTTCTTAACAACAGCAATGCGAAAGAAATTCCGTCTATAAGCCACCAGTAGCACCAGGGATTTTACACCTAATTTCTGCTGGTGTTAAGCAGGACGACTACCTGCAGCATGAAAGGGAACACAGCCAAGAGCCACACTAGAACACCCACAGGTGCCATAGAGTCAATGAGCATGATACATGAATACTCATGAGAGCCACAAGACTAATCGCAACAACCCCAGGACCGCCAACGCCCCCAAACCCGCATCTGAGCAAGTGTGTCCCTGTGGTCATTGTGTTAGCATGATAGGCACGGGCCCGGCAACATCACAGTGTGCTGTCTTCAGCAGACGTTACCATGTCACCTCAGTGTTGGCAGTGAACCTGGACATGTAGCTACGCATGCATCCTCCTGCATGCACAACCGGCGTGTGCTGGTCCGGCGTACACAGGTCAGCGCAGGGGTGTGCCTATCCAGCAAGGGGATCAAAAGGGAGTGGTGATGGACGGAGCATCTGAACCAATCAAACACTCACACCCAGTCAAAAGATCTGGGTTTAATCCATCACCGTTCTTTAGCCCACTCTGCCACCCCAGTTCAGACATGGCTATATGCAAATCAGTCTGACCCTGTGCCTCATGGGAACAGTCCAGCCCGAACTGCCAAGCCATGCCTTCCCTGGACCGGAAACAAGCTTCCGAGGACCGGTTTCTGGCATTACAGCCTTCTTCAGCCCGGCTTGCTTGAATCCAGTGGCAAAGTGAGCAAGGGACTCACGTCTGAGCATACCCTGCCACACTCATGGCGGCCAAAGTGGTACAAAAGGGAGTGGTGATGGACGGAGCATCTGAACCAATCAAACACTCACACCCAGTCAAAAGATCTGGGTTTAATCCATCACCGTTCTTTAGCCCACTCTGCCACCCCAGTTCAGACATGGCTAAATGCAAATCAGTCTGACCCTGTGCCTCATGGGAACAGTCCAGCCCGAACTGCCAAGCCATGCCTTCCCTGGACCGGAAACAAGCTTCCGAGGACCGGTTTCTGGCATTACAGCCTTCTTCAGCCCGGCTTGCTTGAATCCAGTGGCAAAGTGAGCAAGGGACTCACGTCTGAGCATACCCTGCCACACTCATGGCGGCCAAAGCGGTACAAAAGGGAGTGGTGATGGACGGAGCATCTGAACCAATCAAACACTCATGCAGAGTAGCCGTTCCCATGCAAAATGACATGAGGTGCACCTTTGCAATTTATTCTAAATTCTAAAAATCCTGTATTGAATTGCACTGAGGTAGTGACTGCACTTACAGTTTATGCACAAAATCAATGAAGAAATCTCATTGTATTTATATTGATTGGGAATAGTGTGTCAGGTGCTGGATCTTGATGGGATACACTGCCCAGTTCGTTTATTGTTCTGCACACAAAAAAATCACATCACAACTTTCTTTACAACAGCAATGCGAAAGAAATTCCGTCGATAAGCCACCAGTAGCACCAGGGATTTTACACCTAATTTCTGCTGGTGTTAAGCAGGACGACTACCTGCAGCATGAAAGGGAACACAGCCAAGAGCCACACTAGAACACCCACAGGTGCCATAGAGTCAATGAGCATGATACATGAATACTCATGAGGGCCACAAGACTAATCGCAACAAGCCCAGGACCGCCAACGCCCCCAAACCCGCATCTGAGCAAGTGTGTCCCTGTGGTCATTGTGTTAGCATGATAGGCACGGGCCCTGCAACATCACAGTGTGCTGTCTTCAGCAGACGTTACCATGTCACCTCAGTGTTGGCAGTGAACCTGGACATGTAGCTACGCATGCATCCTCCTGCATGCACAACCGGCGTGTGCTGGTCCGGCGTACACAGGTCAGTGCAGGGGTGTGCCTATCCAGCAAGGGGAACGGGGTGTCTCGGACATGTCCGTGTGGAGGAAGTACTGTAAGTGTGTCTCTGTGTTCTGGTGCGGCCTGCCACAAGGGCCATAGCAGTTGATGTAAAGTGGCATGCACCCCTTCCCAACGGCACTGTCATGGTGTAGTTGGAATGCCACAGGACATGCGCGAACAGGCATTACAATTGTGTGCCGTACAAGTGCACAGGATACAACAGCGCATGTACAAAAGTATGGGGACTCGTGGGAGGGAGGAGCAGCTGTTTGGCAATGTAACACACAGTGAACCCGCCCATGTGCCACGTGCTGGGCATCTCATCCATGATGACCAGGGTCGCAGACATCCCACAACACCCACGACCGGCCTTTGTACACATCCTGTATGAATGCAGCTGGAGAAGTTTCTGTAGGAATGACAGGTTCTTTGTCTGAGCTATCTTGTGCTAGCACATCTGCTGCTCCGAGAAGGAACTTGCAAGTGGCCAGGCCCCACTGACAGATACGATAATATTTGCATCCGTCTCCCACACTACGCACTCCCTGATTTGAGAACGAGTACACATCCCACACTCAAAAGCCCTTTGTCGTAGTTAGAGTACATGAAATGGCCTTCACACGTACTCCCACTACACCCTTGCCCTGCACCCATGGCACAAACACCCGGCTCATTGCACCAAGGTGTGACATTTCATCCACAACACTGGCACATGCCATACTAGTGCAGCTACAAGCAGAGCCACTGACGCAATCCCAAACACATGGTCAACTCCATTCACATCCACCTATACCTTGCACGTCTGCTGCATGTCCTGGGTGCACTGCCCTTGGCACTACTGCGGATCACTTACCGGCTAAACTTCCGCATTGCGGACGTCACTTGCGTTCAACCTGTATTGCAATGTCGCACGTGCCTATCCGAATGGTGCATGGACTTGTGCCTCTCCACCGGGTGGGTAGCTGACATGGATTACGACAGATGTGTGTGGCCCCTGTTGGTCCATGACCAGGAGTGTCATGGTGATGCCCGTTTATGGCATGCATGGATTTTTGGCATGCATGTTGGGAACTGGGCCTGGGACATTGCATGTGTCGAAGAATGCAGTGACCAAAGTGACCCACTTCCCGAATCTGCTTTGGTGCACATTGGGTACAGTGGTTGGAGCACATCTGTCCCGGTCACCTGATGGATTATGTCGACAACATGTCAAATATTGTGGCCAACCATCACTCATTAGAGATAGTGCCTTACGCAGCTGCACTCGCGTTGATGGATGAGTTACAAGGTACCTACAACCACGACTCGATGTGCCACATTGCACGTGTCCCGCATCATCATTGCACGTTGTATATCTGCCACATGTCCCAAAACAACAGTGGACATGACTGCATTGGCGTCGAATTATGTCTTAGGGGCGGACAACAAACGCTGCTTCACACTGATATGTATTGGTGATGGAGTACCCCGGAGTGAACTTGGAACTTTTTCTACGATCCTTATTCAGGCATGCTGCTGCATTTGTCTTCATTTCGTGGCACTACTCTTCGCCACACTGACACACTTTTTTTAATAAAGTTTCCACATTTTCACTTGTCTCCAAATGTGTTGTGTCTGGATTTGTATGCCAATGTGTGTGTCACGCACTCTCTGGCTGCCTGCCATACATGAATTGCTACCCCATTTGGACTGTGGCTTTCTACCTATGCGTTCTCATGTGCCTCTTTTGTACTGACGCTTTTGGACGCTTATCCGCCACAGGCGAGTGCATTGCTCTCCTGTGTTCGATTGCACAAATGTTTGTGTTTGGACAACATTGTGTCGGATGTTGATGTACTCTGATTTGTATATAGGTGTGCTACATTATGTGTGAGATGTCCCTTCATGTGAGTTTTTCTTCACCCTTCTCCCTTTCAGGCAGCGTGGTTTTCACTTCTATGCTCATTCAGTATTGTGATGTTGGCAGGTTGTGTGACTTGTGCTCCTTGTTGGTGTGTTTCATTTTGACCATTGTTTGTCTATACTTGTACTGTACTGAATTGTGCATGAGTGCCATTGTTCCCGTCTCCCCCATCCCCCCCCTCCCTGCTTCTTCCTCTTCCTGGTGCTGTTTTGTCTATAATTTTGTTGCTCCACACATAAATACATGTAAAGAACAAATTACAATAGTTCCTTGATTCTTTTAGGTTTCAAAACTTCTCTCTATTGGTTTCTTTTCAATTTTCCATATAAACAGTTTTTTTAATATTTAAGGACACATAGAAGTCAGAAATGCAACATATTCTAGCAACACACTTTCTAGAACATTCTACAACACGTGCAGGTTAAAAGTTTATCAATCTTTTTAAACCTAACGATATTTTTTTGCAACATTTTCTCAAACATTTAACGGCACGTGCAGGTTAAAAGTTCACGATTGTTTTAAGTTCGAACAGTGCCTTCCAAATGCAAGTAGCAGGTGTGGTTGAGTTGAGCAAATGTTATCCCATGATATGTACTCCACGTTGAAACTGATTTTTCTTAAACAATCTCAAAGATGATTTTCCACAAAACGAATGTGCACCCTAGTTTTAAAAAAACAATGCCTTTCATCTCCCAATCAGGTATCGTTTTGTATGGCAAAAAAAAGTAGTTCCCCATCTTTGAACATACCTCTTATTCTATGAAGGAACTGCATGAGCTACAGACATCTTTCTATATCTTCCAGCCATACCTTCAAAATGCTAGTGTGGATCGTAGGACATAGCTATGTTTTCTGGTGCAAGAGGTATGCAAGACAGAGATGTATTGACTTAGACCTAGGTTTACAAAATGTGGACATCAAATAGTTTGCACAGAGAGGATTGAAGTGGCACCAATTGCTACCTTTGGTGAAAACCTCTTTGCATCTTCCACACCCTGACCTCATGATTGTGGTGGAAATGACCTAGGCACATTGACTGGGGTAGGTTTGGAAATGGTTATGAAGGACACCTTTGGACAACTGATGTTATTTTTGCCTCAAATTGTCTTTGTATATTCCAATATATGGCAAATACAGAAGTGGAAATGGTCATACCAATTTTGTCTTCAGATTGAAAAATCTAGGAAGAATGTCAACAAAGCTGTGTCTGCATACTTCAGAGACCATAGAATGGGGTTGATCTGCAACAATAACATATGTTTTGATATGGCTGATATCTACTGAAGTGATGGAGTACACTTCACAGATCAAGGAAACAGAGTTTTTCTGAATAACCTGAAGTTGTGCATCCGCACCTATTTGTAGCTCCAACTAATGAACACAAGAGCTCTTTTTAGAGCCACCCTATAACTGACAACTTAGGCTCGCTATTTTAGGGCCAGGTAACGGCAACTCCCAGACCCTCGCCAAAATGTATTCTCCACACAGCTGTGGCGCAGCGGCCAGACCATCTCATTTTGGAGCACAGAGCTCTCGCTTTGGTCACTGGCTCTAGCGACAGCTAGGGATAGCACTATGTGACTCTGAGCAATAGCTCACTTAATTTCCACACAGGCCCCCAGCACCTACAGACCCGTATGAGTGAGTAGTTTGCACTTTTCAAATACCGGATTGATTCGAAACGGCAGAATTAAACTTCACACTCCCTCTGTAGCACCCGCAATCACCCTGCAGACGTCAAACAGTTTAAAACAATAGTTCCACCTAGTACGTATGCACACATGCTGACACTAGTTGGACAGGTGTGCCGCAGCGGCCAGAAAACATGAGTTCAGAGCACAGGGCTCACGATTTAATCCCCTGCTCCGGCAACACCTCAACTCAGCACCATGTGACTCTGGGCAATAGCTCACTTAATAGCTCACTTAATTTCCACGCCGGCTTCCAGGGCCTTCAGACCCATAGGGGTGAGTAGTTTGTGCTTTAAAAATACTGTATTGATTTACCTTCGCAATCCCTGTATAACACCACCTAAGCACCATATACAAGTTGAACAGGTGTGGCACAGCGCCCAGAGCACATGACTTCACAGCATAGGACACACAGTTTGAGCTCACGGTTTCATCCCCGAGTCCAGCAGCAGCTCAATTTAGCACCATGACACTCTAGGCAATACCTCACTTAATTTCCGTACCCAGCACTTTCATACCAGTAGGGGTCAGTAGTTCAGTGGCTTTAGTCCGGCAGCAGCTCAGCTTACACCCCCAGCGCCTCAGACCCATAGGAGTGAGTAGTTTGCACTTTACAAATACCGAATTGATTTGATACGAGCAAATTTACCTCCGCACTCCCTGTATAACACCCCCTAAGCATCATACACAAGTTAAAATGTTTGAAACAAAAGTTCCCCCGTGTTGGTATAACTACATACTGACACTACAGCATATGACACACAGTTTGGACTCACGCTTTCATCCCCGAGTCTGGCAGCAGCTCAGCTTAGCACCATGAGACTCTAGACAATACCTCACATATTTTCCGTACCCCAGCACTTTCAGACCAGTAGGGGTCCAGTAGTTGGTACTAGTAGGTATAAACACATGCTGACACTACTTCCACAGGTGTGGTGCAGCGGCCAGGGCACATGACTTCACAGCATAAGACACACAGTTTGGGCTCACGCTTTAATCCCCGAGTCCTGCAGCAGCTCACTTTAGCAGCATCAGACTCTAGGCAATACCTCATTTAATTTGCGTAGCCCAGCACTTTCACACCGGTAGGGGTGAATATTTTGCTTTGCACCCCCTGTATAGCACACCCTAAACACCCCACAGAGGTTACAGTGCTCCTACTCTCCTTTTTCCTCCTTTTTTTTCCCTTTTTTCCCTTACTCGCTTCAACGGAATCACAAAATGGCTGCCAACACTTCTGTTAGAACTGGGATTTCTGGTAGGCTAAGGCTGACGCCAAAGCCAGGCAGAAACCACCATTCTAGTCAGGGCAAGGGAGTCACACGCCAAGATAACCCCTGCTCACCCCCTTGGTAGCTTGGCACGAACAGACAGGCTTATCCCGGAGGCAATGTGTAAAGCATTTGCGCACGCACACAACAGCAACAACATCCTAAGCACACCACAAAAGGAACTCCACACAAGGTTATATAAAAATAACTTCTGTATTGTCAAAACACATCAGATAGAAATCACACATGTACATTGTGTCAACTGGCACGGGCAATATTCACAAGGGATTATTTACAAGACAGGGCCACCTGGACCACTGTCAGGAATCAGCACTTAGCAGAAATAGAAATACTGTTAGAAATAGCACTTTGTAGATCATAGAATAATAAGAAGTTTCACACATGATGCATAGAACATTCAGAGGTGTAAGGGAAGGAAACGCATGATGCATAAACATACATTCAGCGGTGTAAGGACAAGGCACATGGTGCATCAAAACACATTCAGAGGTGCAGGGAAGGAAAACACATGATGCCTAAAACATTCAGAGGTGCAATAAAACACAATTGCGCAAAACATCACCTTAGGCAATTACTATCATAAACATAGCAAAATCACACTGCGCAGAAATCACATTAGGGCCTTGCGCCCTACCCACATACCAGCCCCGTGGCCAACTGGCCATCTCAAGAAGGGGACTCAAAAGCCCTGTGTCCAGAATGTCTGGGCGCGCTGCCAATGCAGCGCCAGTCAGGGGTGCGCCACCGGCGCAAACCTAAACGTTGCAGCTGCCCACTAATTGCTGGGCAGCTGGGAACAATCACAACAGGGCCTAAACGTTGCAGCTGGCACTAAGTGCTGCGCAGCTGAAGCAGGCCTGGCACCACTGTAACCTCTCTGTCCCTCTCAAGGACTCTTTCTCTCTCATTGCGCCTAAACGGTGCAGCTGCCCACTAATTGCTGGGCAGCTGGGAGACAACATAACTGCGACATGGCCCTCACTGGCCCTAAAACATAACTGCGCTAAGCTGAGCCACACAGGCTCTGGGACAGAGCCACCCAGGCTCTCTAACCATACATGTGCCGCCTGGAGCACTCGGGCTCCTCAAATAATCATGCCCCCACAGGTAGGAGCAGCCCGCTGCCAATGGGGCCGCTCTGGACGCTCAAAATGCCCCTTCAGCTCTGGGGCCTCGTTCTAAACAACTGGGCCCCCAAGCCCCTCACAGGGACTCTAACAAATATGGGCCCGGGTTGGAGCCCCACTGGGCTCTGGAAAATGGTGGGGCGGCCCACTGCCATTCGGGGCCGCCCTACATGCCACCGACACAATCTGCATCGTGCCGCCTGGAGCCCCCCAGCCCGCTCTTACTCACCGGGCGTCTGTCGGGGAACTCCAGTGGGAATACTTCTTTCACGCGGCGGGGGCAGGCACCGAAAATGTGCCTCGTGCCCCCTCAGCCACCGGTACCATGCTCCTCATCGGCCCCCAATCACTCGGACTCGGCAGGACTTCGGGCGGCACACGGGGCTCCCTCCACGCAACGGGAGCCCCACAGGATCCATCGCCAGCCTTCCGGGTCATCTCCGGCAATAGGGGTAATCGCTGCCAATCCCAGCGCAGCTCACGAGACGAGCCCCCTAAGACGCTGCACTTCTTCTCGGCGCTGGCCCAATCCTAGCGCGTCTCATCAGTGCAGTCTACAGCGCGGCACCAATCACAGCGCGGCCTCTCCAGTCAAGCCCACCAGAGCGAGCCAATCACAGCGTGGCCGCTCCGACGATGACTCGGGCCGATGGCGGTGATTCTATATGGCGTAAAATGAGGGGTGGGCACCCTCGGTGCATAAAAATAAATGCGCTACTAAGCGCTT
>NC_136067.1:1335685716-1335845716 GCF_964261635.1 Lissotriton helveticus
AGTCGCGCACAGTGAATGGACATTAGAATGATGTTAAGTGTGCGCGAGATACTAGAATGTTGACATGAGTGTAAGCGCGTGTATGGTTGTATACATAACACACCTTCCTCCCTTATAAAAATAAAAAAAACAATTTTTTTTTAACCCCTGCTAGATATGTAAGCAACAAAATCTGACAACCATTTGGGTCTCTTAGTTGTTCTTTTGGATAGAGAAACGTCATGTTGGATATCAACTTTTTGATTGTTAATGTCATTGCTTTGACAATTAGGTTCTGTAGTTGTATTTTGCTCAGTGTAACTATTATGTGAACAACAAGGTGTGTTAGCTGTATCATCACAAGCTGTACTCTCACTTAATTCTTCATCTAAAAATGACATATCAGAATGCTCAGAATTAGCTTCTTTGTGATAAATATCTTTATCAGCTTTGAGAATGGCAATTCTACTGAGGTTCCAAACTTTATTGTTTGATAATCTCACTGAATTTTTTAGTACTTCTATTACCTCAAACGGACCCATGAATGAACTCTCTCCTTTTTTGACTTTCCATGGTTTTTTAACTTTTACCAACATACCGACTTCTACTGTTGGATCTGTTTTTTGAACCAAATTTCTCATCAAAGTATTTCTTATTTGTGCAATGAGTGCGAATAAGATTTTCTTTAACTACGCTCAAATCCACTTTTGAAGATGTAGAACTGATCAACCATGATGGATTTACAATGGTTCTGGGAATTCTTCCTCTCATAATTTCAAAAGGAGAATATCCAGTCATGGTATTCACATTTGTTCTGTACATCCATACTTTTTTAAATATTTCAATTTCCCATTTTTTTCATTACCACTGGTAAATTGTATGGCACTCTTGAGGACTCTATTGAATCTCTCTATTACTCCGTTTCCACTAGGATTATATAAGGAAGTGGTGGAATGAGTAATGCCAAGTCTAGCAAAATAGTCATTTGCTTTCTTTGAACTAAATTGTACACCATTATCAGAAATAATTCTAATTGGTAGTCCTTCTTCAATAAAAACTTTATCTAGAAAACTTAACACAGAGTCAGTGTCTATTTTTTGAACAATCTTGATAATGGGCCATTTTGAAAAAATGTCAATTGCTGCAATGACATATTTAGATTCATGACCAATGGGACCCATAATATCTATCGCAATGGTTTCCCATGGATTGTCAGGGATGTTGTGTGTACTCATATTTGGTTTAAGAGTCACTAGTGATTTATCAGAATTTGCGCATACAACACAATTTCTGATCAATCGTTCGATGAACATATCCATTCCTGGCCACCAAAATAAATTTTTAACTTGTTGCTTGGTTCTGACCATACCATTATGACCTTCATGGCTTTGTAAAACTATATCTTTTCTTACGTCCCTCGTCGCCAAATTGTCATGTATTAATTCACAGGAATCAAGATATTAAATATGAGTTTATTGGTAATTGAAGAAGCACTCTTCGCATACAACTCTAGGCTCCAGTCATCGGCAGTAACTGACTCCTCAGTAACAGTTAATACATACAATATATTAAATACAAACTGTAATGGGTAGCGAGACATACATGTTTAAGTCATAACATTTCACGTGATGAATTCAAAGGGAAATACACGCGCGAGTCGCGCACAGTGAATGGACATTAGAATGATGTTAAGTGTGCGCGAGATACTAGAATGTTGACATGAGTGTAAGCGCGTGTATGGTTGTATACATAACACAATTGTTCTATATCTTTGTAAAGCGTTTTTTATGACAGGTTTTAAGAGATTTTAAATGGGCATAATAAACTCGAAATATTGTATTTCAATGATTGTTTTGTTGTCTGCAAGTTTTAAGGAATCAATTTTCCGAAATCAACTTTAAATTGGCCTATTGATACATCTAACAGATTGAAAAGAATTGATCAGATGTCATTGCAGGGACACAAGAAATACAGTGGTGTGGTGCATCCTGGTGAATGAAACATTTAGCCCTCATTCTTTAGACATGTTTGCTAAATGGCCAATGTCTTTTAATGAGAGTATGAATGTTAGGGAGTTTGTAGAAGGTAATGAAGAGATTATTTCCTGCTCTAAATCCAAAATACCTCAAAACAAGAAGCCATTGTTCAGTCTTTTGAACAAAGCAACTAATAGCTAATATTCGTCCAAATTATGCTAGGTAGGGTTTTTGGGATATACAGTTAAAACATTTCACTTATTTGTGAAGAAAAGTAACTACTTTTTGTAAACTTTTAAATAGTATCTACTTGGGTTTAGATAGTGTTAATTGTTACTAAATAGTTAATTTATGTCAACGATTATTTCCTGTCTTTGCCTGTAAGTGATTGTGACACCTATTAATTAACAAGACCAGGGGGTATTTGCAAGTCATAGCGAGTTTGTGTGGGGCAAGAGGTCGAGGCAGATTGTGGCCTGACTTGGGGAGTACGGCATTGTACAGTTTTGAGTTGCAGTCTTTTCCTGTACCCTCTACTAACATGCAGATCAGCGGGTAATTGTACCAGGTGCAGATTCACATCATTTAAATTTAGCCTGGTGTTCCAATCCTAGTTATTTCAGGTTTGCTTTTGGGTTTGCTCAATGCTGGGGGCTCACTTGTGTTAGACAAAGTTATGCTTCTCTGACACCCTCTGCTTTGAAAAATATGTCAGGAGCTATTTTTACTTATTCCACAATAAATTGAATGATACTGCACCAGTCCAGGGCTGCAGTTCTGTGCCTCCAATGCTAAAAATGTATTTGGTATTTTTAGGTCTCGGCTAGCGTAGGCTGCGCACATGCACAGTCTCGCTGGCGAGATTTAATGACTCTGAGTAGCGAGGGTAAGCCCCGCCCCTCTTCTCCATTGGCTGGCCTCCTAAATGGCGGCCAGCCATTGGAGAAGAGGTCCCAGTGATGTCATTCTTTGGATCTAAGCCCCGTCCTTTTCGGTTTGGGGGCGTGTTTTTGGCATTCTTTCTACCTAGTGACGTTCTCAGTGAAAAACACGCCCCCCAGTCTGAAAAGGACGGGGCTTAGATCGAAAGAAGAACCATTTGTCTCTAAGCCCCGTCCTTTTCAGACTTGGGGCGTGTTTTTGACTGTTGTTTACAGCCTAGAAAGAATGTCAAAAACACGCCCCCAATCTGAAAAGTACGGGGTTTACAGACAAATGGCCAGCGCTTGTTTACCTTCTCATCGGTCTACACTGAGTTGAGTCTTCCTAAAATGGCGGCTTGGGATAGGCTATGGACGGCCTGAGAGTCCACAGTCCTCTTTCTATTTCCAAGCATGTGCCCTGTCCGCCTGTGTTGGCTGCGGAGACACACACGGCTGCCGCGGGACGTTTCTTCTCCATCGCCAGTGCCTTGCTGTGACCCTCGCCTGGCGGTGCTCGGAAGGCTGGGCTTCGGCTGCAGGCTATGCCGTGTCGGGAAAGGTAATGAGCCACAGAGCCCCAGGATCTCGGTTGAACAGCAGCGGCATGAGACAGTATCAGCGGAGATGGAATGATTGGCTTCCCAGATCAGTGGCGTCCTTTGCCTGTTGTGCGGGGCCTAGACTGGCTCTCCGGACCGAGGATGGGTGATGGAAAATGTTGTTTGCTTCCTGGACATGTTAAGAACGGCACTTGCACTCCCGCTCAGTTCTCGGTTAGGCTCGCTATGGCGTGGGCCCTTTCTCCCGAATCATAGTCTCCCGTGCTTCCTTACGAGGTCTATGTTGGGTGGATGAGTGTTGTGGTTTGGCAGTCGCCAGTCACTCATGGCACATGTATAAAGCTTCCTTATTCGTGACCACATACACCGTTTCAATTCTCCATTTTACCTGGTTCTGTGATGGATGGAGAAGGGTGGGTGTGAGACTACACAAGTGCGTTCCCCTAAATTGTTTATACCTTTGCTTCAGTGTTCACGACCCGCGCAGAGCATCAGTTTTCGGTTTCCCAACGTCCACCTTCCAGCTTCCGAAATACTGTTCTTCCTCTAGGCCCTTGAAGGCAGTCTGACCTGGTATTCTGCACTGTAGCGTGATGTGAGGAGGCTAGAGCCCACTTGCAGTCATCTTTCGGGAGTGTGATCCCTGAGGTAGGTAGTGACTGGACCACTCTATGGCGTGTCACATACCTGCCCACTCTAGAAACTTGTGCATCCTGACTTGGCTAACTGCACCAGCCATAAATTCACAACCACACCCCCGCAGCACTCCAACCAGCCCATTGGCACCAAGTAAGATGGGCATGTGGTGTATTTTCAGAACTCCTCACACAATCACTCCTGGCATGTTTTTATTTATGCAGTTCACCAATAACAGTACTCTGGAAATGTTTTAACAGTGCAATAAACAGATCGGAACATTGAACGATTATACTCCCCTAAACGTGTTATGAGTAAAGCAACTTTATTGTGTGTTTGCAAGCATGTTTTTAACATCTTACCGAAGATGATGGACAGGCAATGTTTTTTTTCCTTCCCGTACATTCTGAAATATCAAAAGCCAGTCCCTGTGTTTTGACCCATTTGTATTACTTTTGGTTTCTGAGTGCACGTATGGTGGATGTCAAGGATAGATAACGGTGTTAGCTCTGACTCCTGTCAAGTTATATTATCTTTATCGTTATTGTTCTCATGATATTTCTCTCCATTAACAGTTTACTTAACCCCTTCCATGCTGATGACGAGCTCAGCTCGTCATCAGCGTTACCAGCCGTGTAATGATGACGAGCTGAGCTCGTCATGAATCGCAGTAATTTTAAAAATGCCGCATACAGCGTGAAAAATGGCCGCACGCATGCGGTTAAAGACATAACTCATAAATGTGGAGCTAGAAGTCCTTGGTCAATTAAGCAATACAAGCCCCCGGCATTTAGGCTCCTTTATTTAAAAAAAAGAATCTGCATTTGGAAAATGCCTTACGATGGAAAAACCATAAGAATAGTATAAAGTCCGTTTTATGATATTAACTGCAATTGGAGAATGGAAATTCGAATTACTAATAACTGTTCCTCTTATTGCTGCAGGAAGAGTGTTTTAGAAGAAGAAAGAATGGAACTCAGAGACTGCAGTTCTATTTTCTAACATTTTGTGTAAGGCTAATGATAGCAATCATAGCTCGTTCAGCAGGATATTAGCTGTGGAAAAAGTGATGGAACAGCTTATATATAAACCAGAACTCAAATATATTGAAGCTATGTCTAGAGGAGCCGCAGAATTATGATTTACAAGGGAAAAAGAAGCAAGTTTAACATGCTTGAGTAAGTTCGCAGGGGCACGGCACGATCCTGGCAGAAGAATGGATGTGAACTCCTTAGATTCGAGCAACGCTTTACGTACCAAAATGAGCAAAATACTTGCAAACCTATTGAATAGTTCAAAGATAGGTGCATAGTTGGTAAACTGTGTTACTGAGGGGCTAAATGGGTGCTGGTAAGTTACTGTAATCATTAGGAAATTGGGATATGTGTGGAACTGATAAGGTTGGTGCTTAGGAAGATTTTCGGTGGTTCATTGATGAATTAACTTCTGGATGGTCTAGAAGCTGAAAGGTGCCCATTTTCAGAGTGGAACATTTGTAATTGGTTTGAAAGGATATTTTGAGTAGATACTACATCATTTGGGGGGGAACTGGTCAGTACCCTGACAGGTTACAGCTGTCACACACCCTCACCCTCACACACCCTCTTCCTCACACACTCACCCTCACACCCCCTCACCCTCACCCCCTAACCTCACACCCCCTCACCTCTGTGTGTGTGTGTGTGTGGCTCTGTGTGTTTGGCTGTGTGTGTGTGTGTGTGTGGCTGTGTGTTTGTGTGTGTGTGCAAATGCAATAGGTCTCGCATTTGCGAGAGATTAAGCTATTGGCATTGTAAATGACAATGCCATTTATTTATCTGTTTTCAAAACCAACACATAAATAACAATTTTGTCATTTATAATGCCAATAGCTCTTACTTTTGCAAAGGCGAGATATTTGCGTGGTAAATCCTTGTTCAATTTGGCATCAATAGTGCAAGCTAATTCTCTTATACTTAAAGATGTCACTTTTCTAGCTTTGCATAGAAAGTACTGTGCTAATTCAATGCTTAAACATTCTGCAGATTTTAGAATGGCTTTGGTATTTTAGACATGTTCCATAAAAATTAAATGTATTACACATTACATATATTACAAACATTGCATATTTGTGTGTTTTTATTGCAGAAAGTGTAGTACTACAAAAAGCCATGTTTCACAGTGAACCGCAAAATAAGGGAACTATTTTGTGATTCCCCGTGAATTATGGTTTGGGTTTCATCAATATTTCAACCATTAAACCACGCTGCAAAGTTTACCATAGTCAGGGCAACTAGGGTTATGTGTCCCTATAGGATCAAATTACGCAGCAAGGTGATCTCCAATATGAAGCAAAAAGAGGCAAATTACGAGGCACATTCTCTTTCAGTAAAAAAATGATGCATTTCTGCTGCACATTATGTGGGGAAATTGTATTACATCCAGAATTATGCACACAACCCGTAATTATGTGCAAAAAGCATAGAATTGCACAGTTCAAGTGCCCTAACTATTGTCCATAGTTTTATCAACAATCTGGAAAACAACCCAGTGTTATTGTCCAGCCCGAATGCTAATATGGCATGCTCTGCGGTCTCAGACTACAATCCCTGTTTTCACTGGATTCTGGGTGAAACCAGCTTCTGCTTGAACGAGGAAAGAAAGTAGTGTTCCTTCTGAGTTTCTGAGGATATGATCTTTTTGGCTAAAAGTAATTGCAACAAAAACCCTTATATTTCAATAAACATTTAACTGTTTGAAATCACACCTTTTTATATTAATCACCCTAAAATAAAGATGTAATATAAATAATATATAAACAAATTTAGGGTTAGTTTGCCATCAATTGATAATGAACTTGTCACATGTGCTGCATAACTACATATTTTGAATATTTTGACACATTGTTGGATATATTCACCGATTGGCGGATTGGGAACTAGAGACTAAGACTTGTAGGGCACACGAGCACTCTAAGCAGCACATTCTGGTGATTTGCCTTTTTTGTGGAAGAAATGCAAGATTCCATTTCTTCCTGCTTCTTTACAGTTTAACCTACCTTCTATGTCCAAAATGTGCAGCATCACAAAATAAAGGCTAAAATGGCAAGCAATTGTATGTGAACCACTCAGGTTTAATATGTTGAAGAATGTTAAGCATCCTCTCAGAATGCAATAGAACTAGGATTCATGTTGCTGGAGAAAACATTGCTAGAATATTTCCGTCAGCTGTGCAGAAGGCTGAATAATGTTAGGGGGCGGCAGGAGAAGCCAGGTTACCCTCACAGCCCAGCCAACTTTTTGCATGCACCCATCATGTGTGCAGCAATAGCCGAGATTGCTCCCACCTGGCAGAAACCAGTAGTTTTTCTGCTCTAATTGGGGCAGGAACCATCTGAGATTACTGCCTGTATGAGCATAGGCTGGGAAATTACTGCCTGACCCCTCCCTGTGAGGGCATTTTTGCAGCTCCCATCAGATAGGAGCAGACAGGTTTTCCCTGCCCTCGCACCTGTGGGCAGGTTAACAGTGTTCTGGGATTGGGCTTCTCAGGGCACAGTGATTGAGTTGGCCCCAGGAATGGGATCCCCAAGCTCGTTCAGGGGTCAGAGAGGGGGGCTGCATGCCACCTCCTCTTTAAAAAAAATATTGGTCCCAAATGGGGTCCCCAGAGCCTAATGAAGCTCAGGGAAGTTGGAGTGCCCCCTCCCATATACATATAAGCACCAGTCCCAGGGATGGGGTCCACTGTGGACTTTAGAGGCTTCTGGGGGAATGCCAACTCTACCCTTTTAATATATGTGCTGGCTCCAGGCGATGGAGTCCCTGGGGCCTTTGCAGGCTCGGGGAATGGGGCTGCTGCTCCCCCTCCCCTTTTTTAAATGGAGTGGCCCTGGGGATGGGGAATGCAGAGCCAACATTGGTTTGGGGATGGCAGCCCCACAAATGGCCCCTCCCCAAAGTAATATATACATTTTGATCCCAGGCCCTGGCCCACTCCAGGGGTAATTTAAATTAAAAAATTAATGGCAGCTACAGTACCGTTGAAATGCAGCAAATAATGCATTTATTTTAATTTGGCCCCTGGTACCCTCCTCCCCTCCCCACAATGCCTGGGGGGGGGAGCGTATCCCTAACCTACCCACTTATGTCTTTATCTTTTTACATTTTCAGAACAGGGGACTAAGTCCCAGAGTCCTGGAATGGCCACACAACATTTTTGTTCATCTTGCTTCCAGCCAAACAGAGCACTTACTCCCACAAGATCCTCACTCCAGCTGGAGCAAGGTAGGCCAGGGTCAAAAATGCCCCCTCGGCCAATCAGAACACTCTATGTTTTTAAACTGCTTTCACAGGACTCTCGTGAAAGTCCCTTGAATGAAGCCGTCTGGATATACAAGTAATTTTAACCTTAATTTCTCAAAAACTACCGAACCGATTTATACCACAATGACAAAAAGCATTCTTTCTCGGCCAGGATCTTACTTTCTGAAAATCTGGTGTAAATCCGTTCAGGAGTGTTCACAGTACAGCATTCTAAAAAAGTCTATGAAATATTCATTGGGATTTTGAGTTTTGGGACCTCCTTATTTTTCTCAGCTCCAGTTTGACAGATAACCCCAAACATATAAAGAAACTTATTTAAAAAAGAATCTATGGAAAGTTTCATGAAGATTTGTCAAACTGCACCAAAGTTATTAGCAAACCAGAAAAGGCAATTCCTATGGAAACGCAGGCCTAAGTATAACTGCTTCTCCACTATAGATTTTTTGTTTCAGTCTGTGAAAAGTCTAAAACCTTTACAACTCTGATTGTGCCATATACATCACTACTATTTGTCCTTCTTTATTTACTTTCTTCATATTTGCACTGGAATGGTTATGTTACCTTAAGGACAGACAGTAAGAGGATGTGATTGTAGGAAATTCAGTTTTTATTGTTAGCTCTATTAAGCAAAACATGTCTCTACTTGTGTCAGAACACCTTTCAGAGGGCCATGGAGAAAATCAGAAGCTACTGGGACCTATCATGGTGGCTAAGTCCCTTTACATCTGATGTCGCAGTGCCTGATCTGTCTTGAGCAACCGGGCCAAGTACCCATTCAGCAGTTAACTCTCAGTGTGTGCACAGGTCAAACAGTCTAGGATTTCTCATGGCGAAGGTAGGCGCAGGTTAACACAGGGCCAAGACTCAATATACATTTAGCAACCCCAATAAATGAAAGTCCAGATAGTTACACTTTTTATGACAAAAGTAGTATTTATATATGAACACAAAGTGAAATACAACATACATAAACAATATACACAGCCCTACACTTGAGCTTTGTCTGGGCAGGGTCCTGACTCCCACTTCCTTGTCTACTGTAATGGTTATTCCCCATGTATGTTAATTAACATTCATGTTAGGCCCCACTACGAGTTTGAGCGTTGAAAGTTCCACTGTAGGTTTCTAGAAGTCTAGGTGTCTCAGTACGGTGGGAATATTAGTCACATCAAGTTCCCCCTGGGCTCTCTGGTCTGGTGATCAATCTAATGATCTCCCACTAGTGCTGTGATATGGAAGACCCCGGGAGCATTCAGTAAAACAGTATTGCAGTGGACTGGACTGGACTGGATGCAAGTGATGAGTGGTAGTCTTACCTCTGCATACAAGGCAAGGCAGCTACTCACCTGTGGACCTCCTCTTATGATGCAGATTGTTCCTATATTTCCACTTGCAGGCCAGGGCTTTTACTCAGATTCCAATACTTTAGTCAGGGCAACAGGAACCACAGGTCAGCACCCTCTGTTCTTCGAGTTCATATACTGAATATGATTGCATCAATCCTTCCTCTTGGCATGTGGTGCACTAGGGCGAAGGCCCTAGCTCTTCATGTTAGCGCCCTCTTGCATATGGGCTTGCTAAATTTTTGGCAGCACACAAGTGAGTGGCCTGATCATGTGTGGCAGCATATATCTTCACAGCGATCCTTTCTGGCATACAGGGTCACTGCCTTGGGCCAGCACATGGGGGAAAGCCCGATTTATGCAGCAGCAAATATCTTCCTGGCAGCCGTCCTTTGGCATACTGGGTTACCGACTTTGGCTAGCACACGAGCAGAGAGGCCAATCAGTACAACAGCAGATATCTTCACAGTGGCTTTGAAGTGTGTCTGAGAGTGCCTCTTTATAAGTGCCCTCCCTTATGTGCTGGCCTCAGATCAATATGTAGCCTGTCTCTGCAGGAGAGACTCAAACCCAGATAGCCCCACAACACAGGTTACCGGAGTTACTCATGGATCACACCTGAATATCAGTCTCACTGATATGTCTAACTAAAGATTACAAAAGCCCCCCAGCTGTACTCCTTAAGATTCCTTAATCAGCCCTGTGTAGCTCCGGGTTGTAGCCAGTCTCTCTGTCTTCTACTGCAGCATTTAAGTCATTTGTTGTGAGTTCATCCCTTTTTCTATTCTCTCTTTTCGAATTTCACATATTGCTGACTGCGTTAAAAATGTTTTCGTTTTGTCCAAAGTTCGATTATAGCATGCTTTTTATAAAGATCTGCCACAACTTTAAGGCTGACAGTTCTTTTAGATAAATGGAATGTCTCAGCTCTGGAAGTATTTTTTATGTTTAAATTGATAAGAACACTAAGCCATGCGAGTGGAAGTTCTCTTTGACACATTTTAGAGTGAATAACAATAAGCAGCTCATTTGAAAATCCCAATTTAAGCAGCAGTAGTAACTTAGAAGAATGTAGTGTTAAGAAATTAGGGCCCGATTCACAAATGTAATCTGAGACAAAATCCTAACTTTACGACTTTCGGTATTCACAAAAGGCATTTAGAGTAGAAAAGTTAGGATTCCTAACTTTACTACTGCTAAATACCTTTTGTGAATACCAAAAGACGTAAATTTAGGATTTTATCTCAGTTCAGGAGTAGTAAAGTTAGGAATCCTAATTTTACCACTCCTTACAAGGCTTTTGTGAATACCGAAAGTAGTAAAGTTGGGATTTTGTCTCAGATTACTTTTGTGATTTGGCTCCTGGAGTTTTCCTTATTTTGGTCTTTGTATATTTGAGCACAAAACCAGGAAGAGGGATTGGTAGACTTTGCAAGCACTCGCTAGTTTCCACCTAATTAACTTTGTACAGCAGAAATATGATACCTCAATTACCCCCACATTTCTGACGGGATCTAAAATTCAGGGACACTGTATCCATGTTGCTGTCATAGGTGCCACCTTCACAACACTAAGCTTTTTTATACTTCAGCAATCTTTAAGAATGAAACTACGAATCCCAGAATACAACTTTGCTGTTGTTAAAAAACAAAAAGTGGCTGAAGGTGTTACTTTATCTTTTTTAAATGTAGCTCATTACATGAACATAACCACTTTACACCTGGTAAAGTATCACTAAAAGTGGCACTAAGGTAGTTGAATGTCAGAAATAAACACATGCAAAACTTTGAAAACCCACATATAAGCAATTTGAAAACTTGCAGCTATGAGAAGGGCGAATCTGAAGCACAAAGTACAATGAACAGAGTGTGTTCCACAGCTTCATTTGAAAATACCTGGTTTTAAAACTGTTTCTAGCAACAGCTATATTCTAGAGCTAAGTAAGCCCTCAAATTTTTTTTAGGCAATCTGTGCAATAGAACAACTGCTGTGGGTGAGCGTGGTGGCCATCTTAGAATGTTCACATAAGAACTAAGCAATTGGATTGCTTTTTTAAAATAAGCCTGAAAACCTACTGCTGATTATTTTCATACTTCAGCCCCTAATTAATGTAAGTACCTCTTTGCGAACTGAAAAATCAGTAATTGAGGAGTGGGTTAAATTGTCTGTGAGACTCTGTACTTGGGGCTAATCCAGCCTTCTCCCATCTCTACTTTTGGATGGAAATACCTGGAGTTCTTCTACTCTCATTTCCTCCGTATGAGGAAAATACATCAGGCTCAAAGAGATTGATGTGAAGAGAAAAAATGGCTTTCTCACTAGCTGCTTTAAGGACAATGATTGTATTGTTGCTTCATCCGGGGTCATGTGTAGGTAAATCTAATTTACCGACTCCTAAATACCGAATTTTACCAATTCGGTATTCCGGAATCGGTAAATGAGATGTAGGAAAAAAGTCGGTAACATTTACCGAATCGGAAAAATTCTGTAAATTTTACCGATTCGGTATTTACCAAATCGGTATTTAATGATTCGGAGATTCAAAATACAAGCAATTGAGGATTTAGCCAATCATGTGCATCCACCCCACCCCACAACCAAGCAACTGAGGAACCAACCAATCCTGTGCATCCACCCCACCCCACAACCAGGGAGTGGCCACACCCATGCAGGTGCAGACAATCAGAACCTTCTGGAGAGCTGTGAGCAACTGAGCCACTGGCTGTACTGAGCTGAGCAGAACTGCAGGATGGCATCCCAGGAATCACAGAGGGACAGAAAAAGAAATTTGAAGTTTAGCACAAGTGAGCTTCAGGTGCTCGTGGAGGAGGTGGTCAAACACCTCACCCAGCTTTTTGGGAAACAGTCCCTGCAGGTAGCAGAGGCTACGAAACGGAAGACCTGGCTGGAAATCCAGGCGAAGGTGAACGCCATAGGGGTGAGCCCACGAGAGATAGATGACTTAAAAAACGCTGGTATGATCTCAGGATCATTACCAAAGAGAAGCTGGCTGCACAGAAGAAAGATGCCAGTGTCACAGGGCAGGGGGAGGAAGGAGCAGGGCAACTTCCCTCACTGACCTGGAGCAGCTGGTGGAGTCGACCCTGGAGCCCGAGAGTGTGTTTGGGATCGGGGAGGCAGACAGCTCAGCCAGAGCTGCAGCAAAACAAGGTAAGGAGCATGCCCAGCAATCCTCCCCACTTCCCTGTCCCCCTTCCCCAATGTGGCTGTGCGACTCACACTCCAGTACAGGTTTTGGGATACACCAGCAATGCATCATGGGAGAGGTAGTCATTGAAACACCCATCATGACAGTCATCACACCAAACAACAAGGCATGCCGCACACATCAGTAAGAAGCAGTTGAGGACATTGAGACAGTGTGACTGGATTGTAATTTAATACTGAACTACAGGGTTGCAGCACCACTGAGCTAATGTCCATATCTGTCCACAGGAGAGTCATTGCGCAGGACAGCGCAGGAGAAGGAGGGAAGGGCACCCGTCAGGGGAGGACTGAGGATGCCAGCACGAGTGCAGGCCACAGCACTGAACCACCTCCCGCACCAACACCACAGGCAGCTACACCACCAGAGCCAGCAACAACAGCACACCAGCATCGCCACTGCTGAATGAATCACCACAGCAGGACTCACAAGCACAGTCAGCCTCACCAGCCTCAAATTCATCAGTAGTGGTAAGGCCCAGGAAGCATGCTGTACCCACTCTCCATGTCATGGAGACATCCTCTGACGACGAAAGGGAGGGTGCTACCACAACTGCTCCACTGGAGGCAACCAATGCTGGGCTGCAGTCCACCTCTGAGGGTGTGCACACAGGTGCAAGACGCCGTAGGGTCCGGGAGAGCAGCACAACTCGGCAGGGTGACGGGATCTTCGGTGGGCTGGAGGTCACCATGGTTAAAGTGTAGCGCCTGCAGGGGAAGGCCATACAATCAGTGTAAAGACAGATGTGGCACTTAAATCAAAGCATGGGCAATATAGACCGGGGCATCAGCTCCATGGCTGAGAGCATGAGGGAAATGGCAGAGGGAATGCGGGACATGTCCCAGTCCATGATGACACTCTGCGACAAACTTGATGAGGACAGGGCAAGAAGGTGCAGGGAGAGGCAGTACGTGCAGCAGCACACCAAGACGGTGAACCGCCTGGCTGCGGCCACTTCCCTGCTATGCAGGCGCTCTGTGGCAATGCAGGAGGGGCTTATGCACTGCTGCACTGATGTCTCCAGGGGGATGGGGAAGGTGACATCCGCAATGGAACTGTTGCTGACCACCCAGTCAGCCAACGCTGGTGCTCTAGGTGTGGGGGAGAGCGAAGAGACCACCAGCAGGAGCAGCAATAGCACACCTGTACCGAAACCCGGAGGAGCAGAAGGCGCCATTCTGCGGGTCCTGGATCAACAGCCGGTGTGGAAAGCCAGCTGCAGGCATCCAGCACTGTAGTGCGTGGGCGCAGACATTAATGCTGCCCACACCTTCATGAACATTATTTGGGTGAAGTAACCCGTGATTACCAAGTAAGGTTGTCACCAATTTGACTGGCATGGTGTGCCATTTGCTGATTGACGTAGTGCCCAGTTATTAAACTACGTCATGCACATGCAAAGCCTGGCTGTGTCTCCTTACTTACTTACAAATAGTTGTGTGTGATCTCTGCCTCCCATCTGTTGCTGGCGCAGCTCCTGCTGCGTAGGGCTCTGGCTGTTCAAGGCCATCATCAATGTCCTCATGATAAGTTATTTCAACTTCTGTTCCTCTCTTTGTGGCAAGGTTGTGCAGCATAGCACAGGTTGCAATGATTTTACAGCAGATGATGGGTGTGTACTGACGTGCAGCTCCGCTTTTGTAGAGGCAGCGTAACCTGCTTTTTCAATCGTCCAAAGGTGCGCTCCACAACGTTGCATGTTGATCTGTGTGCCACATTGAAACGTCTCTCACTCCGGGTTGATGGTTTCCAGTAGGGAGTGAGGACAAAGGATCACACAGCTTAAGCGCTATCGCCTAGGTGGGAAAGAGAGTGCCATTAGTTGCATACTAGAAAAACATTCAGCTGCAGTATCTATCAGGGTGTGTCACAGTGATTTACCTGGCAGGTATCCTTCCCCAAATTCTCCAGCAGCCAGGCGTGTGAAGATCCCACTGTTCTGGAATATGTACGAGTCGTGGGTGCTCCCAGCAAATTTGGCCACAATGTCAGTAATTATGTTGCCAGCGTCGCAGATCACCTGCACATTTATTGAGTGGGTGGACTTTCTGTTCCTGTAGATGTATTCTGTGGCTGCAGGAGGGCAGATTGGAATGTCTGTCCCATCAATACAGCCTATGACGTGCGGGAACTGTGCCATTTGGTAAAAGTCTGTCTTGGATTTCTGCAGTTCCGCTTGTGTATTTGGGAAGCTGATGTAGTGGTGCATTCTCTGCATCATGGCATCCAGGAACTTTCTAAAGAACCGGGACAGGCAACTCTGGGACACCCTGCCTACCGCAGCTATCACCCCCTGGTAACTGCCAGATACAAGGAGATGTAGGCTACAGAGCACCTGCACATGTGGTGGTATGGCGTGCGCCTTTGGTGTTGGGTGCTCCAGGAGTGGGTGCAGGTCCCTTATCAAGTCCAGGATGGTGTGGGGGTGTAGCCTGTACCTCTCATGGATCTCTGTCTCAATAAGTTGGAAGAGTGTGATCCGCTGTCTGTAAACTTGCTCCTCCCGTCTCCAGATCCTCTCTCCTGCTGCATGTAGCCGTAGCCACCTTGCAATGACATAGAAAGCCGCCATAGTGATCACACTGTTGCATTTTGGGATTGCTTATATACCATGTGGATGATTACCACCAGCTTCCAGTTGGTGTTATTTACCGACTCTTAAATACCGAATTTCATGATTTTCGGTATTTAAGATTTTACCTACATATCTTTTCTCGTTTTACCGTTTCATATTTACCGATTCGATAAATTAGTATTCTGTAATTACCGATTCTGTAAATATGAATTCGGTAATGATGAATCGGTATTTACCGTTTCATATTTACCGAATCCTTACTTTTTGACATCTTACATCTCGATGGCCTGAATACCGGTCGGTAACGGCAAATTTACCGAATTTCAGCCGTTACCGACCGGTATTCAGCTACCTACATATGGCCCTTAATCTTTATCCCCGCAACCAATTAAAAACAATTATCAGCACATCACAGAGAGGAGTAGGAAAGCAGAAACTCTAGCGTTTCCAGGAAATGGGAGGAAAGCCATCAAACTTACCCATGCTGTCTGAGTTGCAAAAATCCTACAACCCCTGATTAAGACAAGAAGACAACGATGTTGTAATTAAAAAATATACCATGTAGCTTCTTCTCTCTCTCTAAAAGACCTCAATAAGTTAATCTGAAAATGGAATTTCTGTATGCTGGAATATGTGGTCTGTGCTATTTTTTCTGTGTCATTAATGGGTGACCTGTCTTCTGCATTACTATGGGCGCTCTCCTACTGCAGAACTGAGAGGGCATGGTACATACTGCAGGTATTGAACCAGGAATGTTTCCAGAGTTTCCCCTCAAAGATTTGAACTCAGCATTTTCTGTTTTTCACAAATGGCCACATAACAGAGGACCAGTTTGCGCACCAGGTTTCCTTTCATCGGAAGAGGGTATGGATGTTACCCTGTCATCCACAAGAGGTCAACACAACATTATAATCTATTAAAATTGTGAAGATAATTCATCCCCATTAACACCATCTTGATCGTGGTTTATTGAAACCAGAAAGTAATTTACTTCCTAATTGTGTTATTTATTTTGGAGTTGAAAGGGCCGGGCCCATGTGTTCTGGACCGTTCCTCCAGACACACTCCAATAGGTCTTTTAATGAGCATGAAAGTGTGAAGGGGAGAAAATAATTAATGCAAGTCAATTTAGAAATACCACTTCCTGATAAACAATAACCAAAGGACAGTAGAGGAAGTAGCTAGATTTATTAAAAAGACAGAAATAGCTGAACATAGACACACCTCAACCTGAGGGTATAGAGGTACAAAGGATAAAGCATTAGACAAATCTACGCACCCAATTCAGATGGTGCAACTTGAACAGGATAATTAACTTGAGAAAGAGGATACGGACAGTCAAGAAGCAAGAGTCCAAATTTCCCTGCATCAAGGGTTGGTGAATGAAGAGCATTTAAATCTATCCTACTCAATACTAAGGTGACATCCCCACGTTAATGATTAAGCATTTCGAACCAGGATGGAAGGTGTCAGTCATGGAGTTTTCCTACAAAGTCTCTCCACCGTTGAGATGTGTCCAGCAGCATAAAGCCGCTATTGCAAGAGAAAGAGCCCATTATGAGATACTCTTTCTCCAAAGGCAAGGAAGATGTGCGATCATTATGCCTAATTCCACCAACCAATTATCCATAGGTAAAATTTTCATGAGGCACTTCTCACAAGTACTTCACAATGTGTACAGTCATGAGTGTACTTTTCCACAGTTTTCTCCATGTACATCCTTTACAACATTTTGTCCTTGGTTCCCGTGCTTTCTCCCTTGTGAAACTAACTTTTTCCCTTATCACCTCCAAGCCATATAATTGTAACTTCTTTTCTTCTTGCCTGGCTGCTAAAACAAAGACATTAAATTGCTTAAAAGTATTCTTCTCCACTTGGAATGCAAAACATCAGAAAGTACACCTTTTACAGTGCAAATTAAATTCAGAACATTAATTCTAAAGTGAGAGTCTGTCAGGAGTTTGCATCTCAGGCCAACAGCTTTGGCTAACATAAGAAAGCCTCACTTAAGCATTACGAGTTTGCATAGCTATATTGCATTTCAACTAACACATTTACCAAATTATGGAAAGTATTGTTTTTCAGCACATCTAGTACACAAGTAGTATCAAAGCTTCATAACACTGTTTCTTCATGTTAGCGTTTTCTGCTAGTTACATTTATTTCTAAATTAATTCCTCATACTAATTGTCAGTGAACTAAAATATGTCACATAGATACATTAATACTGTTCACAATTCTAACATTCATGTTTACACAATACAGGATTAATGCCTTAACCGCGGCGGTTTTTCCGCTGCGGTGCGGGCGTTCTAAAGGGTGGGCGGGGCCGCATTGGGCGTTGGACGTGCGCAGCACCAGGGAGGTAGCTCGCGCGACGTCCAACGGCAGCAGGGAAGGGGTTCAATGTAGGTGCGCTCTAGACGTGATTATGATGCTCCCCTACAGATGAAAAAAATGCAAATGTGAAATTTCCACTTCATCAAACTCTTGTAAAAAGCTGTGCGTTACCTTGCATCTATTTCAGAGCACTAAAGGGCTAGCAGGGGAAGTTAAACTCTAGCTATGTAGAGTGGGCAGACTTGTCCAATATCCCTCACTAATGACATCGGTTCTGGACTGAGTGCAGTTGATAGCCAGTGCAAATAGTTCTGTTTTCAAACGTTTTCTGAACTGCATTTAGTGGTTTCTTATCTCAAGCTAGAGTAGATGATAATGGTACTCAAACTTCCACCGCAGCCACTCTAGCAGTTTAAGTGGCAGTTGCCAGTGGGCCTGATGACCTTTTGAACAGGGTCCCACTAAAACAACTATTCATTACATGACGGCATCCTCTTTCTGAAGGGCTTCATACAAAATTCCCTTAATCAACACTGTTAGGAAATGCTACAGCAGAGCTGTGTGGCGCAGTGAGCTGAAATGTACATTAAAAAAACACAGAGACAAATAAAAAGTGAGCATGACCATGTTAAAAATGAACAAATAATGATATGGGGAAACAGATGGGATGATAGGTGAAAGAAAAAGAGGGAGGCGAAGAAATGGCAAATGAAAAGAAGGAAACGTGAAGGAAGGAAAAGAAAATGTGAACTGTAGGAGGCAAGGGTGGAAGGAAGGGTGAAAGAATGGGTAAAATGATCGATAGATGTGAGGATGACTGTATTGAAAAAAGGAAGAATGGAATCATTGAAACAATAGAAGGTGAAATGATGAATGAATAGATGGATGCTTAGATTTATTGATGAGTGAATGGATAGCTGTATACGAAATACCTTATGGATGGATGATGAATGAAAGTGTTGATGGATTATGTAATTGTTGAGAACAAAAGAATGGATGGATGACTAGACGGAAGAGTGAAAGATTAGCTGGACAGATGGATGGAAGAAAGATAAAAGGGCGAAGGGTACTCTTGTTTGGAGGTTTGGGTTCTCTCACTTTATGTGATCGGTGTGATTAGAGTTACGGTTCAAAGTGGGTGTGCTTTAATTTTCACGCTACTCCTTTGACTTTCACAATGAACACACAAGGGCCACCCACACAACGAAGCAGAGGATGATAAGTAAATTCATACAGAGATACGCACCGTGCATCTGAAACAGATGGAATGTTAGGGAAACATTCCCCACCAGGCTTCTTTGACGTGAATTGAAGGCGAATAATGCGCAGGAAGGAATGTTGCCTGAAGACTGATAACTTGACAGCATACTATGGCGTGCGTTTTACTCACGCTGGCAAAGGCTAGAGATTGAAATTACAAGAGGGCCCCCCTGGTGAATGTAACACCTCAATAATTGTAGCGCACTTTCCTTTAGCTGCCGTTGAGGTCATCATGCAGAGAGCAACATTAAAATCACCCGCAGCCTCTCCTCTGCATGCGGTTTCTTGTAATGAAAAGCCCATTTCCGGAAAGGACACTAATGGATTCTGCAACTTCCGCGGACAAAGAACGCAGCAATAAGAGTGACACTGCTGAATGCGATAGCCCGTTACTTATCTTATTATCATTGAATGGAAATGATCTTTCCGAGCAGAACATGGAAAACATGTTGAGTGAGTGAAGCAGCGTGAGTTGTCGAAATTAGACAGTCTTTGGCAGCCTTCCACAGAGCGGTGAAACATATCAAAAGGTCGAAGAGCAAATATTGTTAAAGAAGTGTATAATTATTCAAGCTGATTGCTGATTCTTTTTGAGATCCGCAGAAGCATAATCTGGTAAGCTGCCTGGCACCATGAATAACAAGCTATATATTAGGCAAACCTATTAGCATCTGATTATGTCCCACAACACACAGTCGAATCGATTTATAAACGGGAACCGGAGTGGACGGTTTGTAAACAGTGTCATGAGGAGTCAAAAATTAGCTAGCATTCGCGCCAAGAATTTTCAATTCTATTAAGGACACGGAGGCGAGGATTATGCTTCTCTTTCTTATATTTGCTACTCACAGCAGCCAATGAAAAACGTTTTGTATGCAAATAAAAACTACATTTCCCATGATGCTTGTACATACATCACATACAGTATAGCCCCATAAGAGCTGCTGTACCCAATGTCTCCTCCTCTTTCTTTGCTCGAACATATACAGTCCACACATTAATAAATCCAGTCCTTTTCACATAATACGAGTCTCAATAACATCCTTCAACATGGAGAACCATCGTCAACTGGAAATATCACGTCTTCTAAGCCAGAAGAACACCTGCTCCTTCATCTTTACTCGAAGCTGAAAAGAATGAGACAGGAAAAACCCGTAACTTCTGCTGATACAGAATATCAAGTACATGCGGGAGGGCAATTATTACCAATACTGTAATAAACCGGGTGGGATAATCCTCGCCTCCGTGTCCTTAATAGAATTGAAAATTCTTGGCGCGAATGCTAGCTAATTTTTGATTCTATTACAGGACCGGAGGCTTCGGATTATGCTAGTTTAACGCTTATCAACACAACTACAGTCTTAAATCTCCCACCGGTACCTAATATACAGTTTAAATAGAGTCTGAGAAACTCCATCAAAAGAATTAAAACTTGCACAACAATGGGAATTATCAAAACAAGAATGGTAAGTATTGTACTTGAGCAAACTGCGTCTCACAATTGGTTCTAACACTCATTCCGGCAAAAGGCCCTCAATCATCGGCTGTAATAGCCTCGTACTCACATATAAAATGTCAATGATCATTAACAGACATATGAACATATACTCGAAAACCTCAGATAGTAAATCCGAGAATCCTCGTTGTAAGCCATGAGGCGTGTGAAGAAACACTCATAAAGTGCTTTATCTCGACTTCGTGTGACCAGGCCCTGACCACATGCAGTTCAGACTTCACTGACAGAGCAACTTTTTAGAGTAGATACTGTACCTGTAAAACGCGGGCCCTGCCTCACCATAGGAACACCTGAAGGTGGAATGCTTCGTAACACAGCCTGACAATATTTACTGTCCAGTCGACATACGATTATATGCCTAGTAATAAAAAGGAAAACCCCGACGCAAGTTCAGCAACTCGCCTTGGACCGAGAATGAGGCGCAGAAAAACTGTCACAATGGAGGCTATAAGGTGCACGGTATTGAAGTCCCCGTACAATATTTGGAAAATAATTCACAAGTAGGGAAATCAGGCCTCACAAAGCCGCCAAAAAGGCGTACACATCAACAGAGCGACCCTCTATCGCTGAAACGTATGTCAGGAAGGAAGGACCCAGAGTACAAAATAAACGCCCTCAGCGCGTTTGAAAAACCAGAAAAGTATTGTATGTACCAGAAACTTGATCGTAAACAAAGTAAGTCGGAATACATACACCCTAGGGAAGAACTGTACTTACCACCTGGCCATGAGTCAAACCCAGACCCGTGCTTACTAAACGGCCACGATGAACCCGCGGGCCGTAGCTCCCCGGTGAACCATAAAGGCAACAGCCTTGATCTACATGAGCGCTACGTCATGAGAAAAAGAAAAATAATACGGTCAGGCAGGAAACCGAACCTGCTTCCGCTAACCCAAGGGGCATTGAAATGTCACAATGGAGTCCACCCTGCACGAAAGTTGCGACTCTGTCACCGAAAATACCAAGAACCGGATGGAACAATCCTTTACCATCATGAAGGCTAAGGAGGTATACCGCAACCTAAATATGAAAGTTTCGGCAGAATGGCCGAAGTCCTGGAACAAGACCAATTAAGAAGATGAGCTAAACGCCCATATCCGCTGATCGATCTCGCCGTCGAGATATTGCGATGCTGAACAGTAAGTCTCAAGGGGCGTACACGATAAAGAGCCCGAATAGCTGAAGGATCGGAAAAAATAATTGGACTGACGGTGTCCAACACACCGCTACCATGGCACCCCTATGAAGGGAACGCTGGTACTGATACCATCGGAAGTTCATCCTCGCAATGAAGATTGGGTCATACCACCCCTGAGTCGCGTAGGAAGGAGATAAGCCTGGAACCTAAACTAAGAGCCACAAATGCATGAAGGTAATAACCGGGCTAATCCAGCACATCAATCCGATGTCCGGAAAGGTTAGGCCAAGGCCTGTTAAGATAGACCCATCTATACATAAATGTATCCAGTTAATTTGAAAGGTAAATCAATTCGGTACTCGGAGGGTACTAGAGAGCTGAGAGCTTGGGACAACCTATACCTCGCCTCAACCATTAGAACCGCCACCGGAACAACTGCCATTGCAGGGAAGGAGGAGATCACCAGACTCACTCCTGAACGCTATATGCCAAAAGCTGCGGAAAACGATGGAAAAGAAGACCAACTAGTATGAATGTGACCACAAGCAAAAAACGTCTACCCTTTATACACTCAACGATAATAAATCTGTCCCATAGGGATCTGACGCAAAAGGCCCACCTGGATCTGGTGTGCTGGTGTCCAACCATATGAAAGGCTATGTGCCACTCGGCGATCTGGCGCAAAGGCGTCATACCGACGCCTATCGCCGATCGTGGCTGACTACAACCTAGATTCGCAGCCTGTCGAGTCTGGGAGTCCCTTTCAGAGATGACTAGAAAAAAGAAGTCTGGCGACGCCGTCGGGCAATTCCTCAGCTATACCCAAAAAAGGGGGGGGTCGCACGCCCTAGGCTAAATCCCGTCACACGCGCGCTGCTGCCTTACGTGTTGGCGAAAAAGAAATACGAATGAAAATATTAAATGAAATAATAAATAAAAGAGATAAAAAATCATGCTCAAGGATTTGTGGTAGCAGAACGAAAAGTGGGCGTCAATCAAGCCCTGTCACCCTTAAGATAGGTAACGTCATACTCGAGGCCCTGTTGATCACACAAGAACGGGAAGAACTTGGGTGTCAACATAATTAGTCCAGGAGGCTCTTGCGCTCCTATCAGTAGTTGTCATCCTCCAACATATACATATATATACACATGTCCCACCATCACCCTCAAGGGATATCCGTATTTAATATATATGGTAGTGCAAAGCACAGCGCAATGGAGGAGTAGAGGGGGAGCCAACCCTGTGCACACTAAAACAGAGAATGAATAATGTAGCGGCTCCTCAGCAAAGCTGTAGTCATTATACCAGCCCAGAGGGCGTCGGAGTCATAGTAAAATACAAGGAGCGTGTGCGCACTCCGAGGGCCAGCCTATTGTTAAAGCCTGGAGGCTACCAGGCACTCTGCTCAGATAAAGCAGGAGGCACTGAGACCTCAAAACAAATCAAACTGGGGACGCATGCGACGTGCGTAGGCCAAAGTGCCCAAAAGTAAGCCCAAAATTGTGCCCAAGTGGGTTACGCACACCGGAGCGTTAGGACTCCATGACCGCACTCGGCTACTAGGGAAAGCCTTTGGCGGAGAAAGCGCGAGACCGCGCAATAATTCAACCAACCCTATGGAAGTGACAGGAAAATCTATTGCAATGTGGAAACAGCATCGTTGGAACCCAATCTAGGAGCTAAAATTCTAGACACAAGCCATCTGTACCCATTTCATCATGGCGCCATGCCAGCGCCGCATTTCAGCTCCGGAGGGAGCGTTTGAGTCAGTTTGTGGCCGAGTCAGGCCTCCCACGAGGTTTAATGTCGCCGGCAAGAGCAGAGCGACCTCACCACTCCTGCCGGAGCGATCTGAAACTTGTATTGGTGGGTGAAATAAAAAACGCTACCAAGCGCACTACTGTCTTCCAGTATAAATAATGAAAACATGCACCAGGAGAATATCAAACTTAAATAGTAAGAAAAGTACGAAAATAGAATTATAAACATTAAATTTGATGTGGCAATTGGAAAATATGAAGTGGAGGCACCTGGGATCGAACCCTGAACCATGGAGATAAGAGGCAACAGCCTTGCCCCAAGGCCACGTGTAAACCAATCATGACGAAGCTAAGGAGGCTTTTCGGCCCTACTGTCTTCCAGTATAAATAATGAAAACATGCACCAGGGGAATATCAAACCTAAATAGTAATAAAAGTACGAAAATAGAATTATAAACATTAAATTTCATGTGGCAATTGGAAAACATGAAGTGGAGGCACCTGGGATCGAACCCTGAACCATGGAGATAAGAGGCAACAGCCTTGCCCCGAGGCCACGTGTAAACCAATCATGGCGAAGCTAAGGAGGCCTGAAGACCCCTGCAGGGCAGCACGGCCCTGGAAAATCAGCGGGAAGAGGCTCAACACTCATACGCCGCCCCCTCGAGAAACACTGCCATGCCCGCAGGCCCTCGGGGGACGGAAAACGTGGCCGGAGAGGCCGAACAGTCAATTAAGTAAAAGCTTCCCCGGAGTACGCCGCTCCCAGCGGGAGCCGCTCCGCCTAATCATAAAACAAGCAATGGCGCCCGCGAGCGCTGGTTCAAGACAAAGCATGGTAAATCCGTTTTAAGTCGACAAAAGATATGGTCAGCATTAAAAACAATTTTTTACATAGCGCGATATAACCGCAAAGCATTCAAATAGCGCGACATGAGCGCAAACATACAGGTAATAACATCAAATGCAATCCAACAGCCAGGTAAAACATGTCATGGCACAATGTTGTGAGTACTTAACTGTCTGCGTGAGGAGCAAAGAAAGAGGAGGAGACATTGGGTACAGCAGCTCTTATGGGGCTATACAGGATGTGATGTATGTACAAGCATCATGGGAAATGTAGTTTTTATTTGCATACAAAACGTTTTTCATTGGCTGCTGTGAGTAGCAAATATAAGAAAGAGAAGCATAATCCGAAGCCTCCGGTCCTGTAATAGAATCGAAAATCAGCGGTGCTCCTTGCCGGCTGAATTAACACATGGCCATAGTTATATTCAAAATATTTTTCTTATATTCTGTGGTGTGTGGAAGCAAATTCCGACAAAATTGTGTGGCATTTGCGCATGCCCAGTGCTTTACGTGGGATGGAAAAAATTGGAGGGTCTCTAAAAGGGCCGTGGCCTATTCAATTAAGGTTGTGGCGTTAACACTTAACCTAAATATCTGTGAGGTCCCATAGTGTGCCACCCGACGGTAATTTTGATTTCCCCTCTGAGCGTTCTGTTATTGCATCTCGAGATATACTTCAACAACAGGCATACACCTAAAACCAGCCACGACTATTGGCTTTGTCAATTGATGTTAGCTGTTTAGGATAAGTGAGTAACAACAATGATATTTTTGTAGACTGTTATCTGCCAGTTTCTCAGGTTCCCTGGTAGAGCAAACCTAAACGAGTTTTGTAGCTCACCATCACTCTGTAGTCAAATTTTAAACATGGGTAGATTCTCCTGTCTTACATTTTGTGGGAAAGTTACCCACTAATATTCACATTACACTGAATTCTACTCCTCATGAAGTTTTGGATAGAATAAGGAACACAGTTCAATCCCTGCAACAGATGCCATGTTGTATTATTTTCTGTCTTTTTTCTACATATTTCTTCTGCTTTACCCATGCAGATAGTTAATATGGACCTACTTGAAAGACAGAGATGATGCACAAAGCAGAAAGCTCAATATCCAGATGTGACAAACGCTAGTGACAGAAATTTGAATAGAAGATGCCTCGAAGAGCAGAGAACCCAATTATACCATGTTTCTAGATGATTTGATAGCCAACATAAAAAACAGTACTTTTAGGAAGAGAAGCGGGCCTTGCCTTGAAAAGGTGGGATTGCTAATCCCGCACTGTCAGAGGAACCTCCTTTGGAATAAAAAAACCACTTGAATAGAACAGATAGCAGAAAATTCAACAAGTATAAGGAATTCTGTTATGACTTCAATGATACTCATAGTCACCTTGAAATCTCACACCCTGAAAGCCTAAACGAATGAGTGAGAAGATTAACTGAAAAGGTGGGCATTCAAAATCTAATTCTATACAAAAAACACGATAAAGGAGGTAATTGAGCTAAAGAGCAAGGTAAGATATATTAGCTAGAAAGATATTTAATAAGTCAATACATTTTGTTTTCTGTGTGGAGGATTTTGTGTAGCTCTAAAACATGATTACAAGTAAAATTGAAAGTGATCATGATCCCTTGATGCTTTCCTTAAGGTTTCATGGACTTTATAGTTATGCTCAGATTTCACTCGTGACAAAAACATAGAAATTCAGCAGTTATAGTTACTCGAGCTAACTATAACTGATAGCCACGCAATGCACTGCTTATGCTCCCACATAATATATCACTCATGAAATGGTCATTGACATCACTGATGATATCTCAAATGTCATCACAGATGACATCACTGATGACAAAATCCCATGAGTGTAAGTGTTTCGTAACATTTCTGAGACTTAAAGATGAATACTAAGCTACAGCATATGTTAAACTACTATTGATTCTGTGCTTTTAATTAGTCATGCTATTGATAACATATCTCATCTTGCTATGCTAAAACTGTACATCACTCCACTCTACACTACTACACTCTACACTATTCCACTGTATGACACTCCACTCTATGCTATTCCACTCTAAGCCACTCCACTCTAGGCCACTTCATTGTACTCCACTCTACACTATTCCACTCTACACCGCTCCACTCTATGTGACTCCACTGTGTGCCAATCCACTCTTCGCAATTTCACTGTATGTCAATTCACTGTATACTATTGCACTCTACCCTATGCCACTGTTCACCACTCCACTGTATGCCACTCCGCTCTATACCAGCCCATTCTATACTAATTCACTGCATGCCACTCCACTCTACACCACTCCATGCTATTCCACTATATGCCAGTCCACTGTACACTTCTCCACTCCACGCCACTCCACTGTATGCTATTCCAATCTACCTCACTCCACTGGATGCCACTACAATCTAGGCCTCTCCCCTGTTCACCTCCCCACATTATGCTATTCCACTCTACACTATTCCACTCCATGACACTCCACTGCACACAACTCCACTCTACGCTATTCCACTAAATGCCATTCCACTTCACACCACACCACTCTATGCTTTTCCACTACATGCAACACCACTGTACGGTACTACATTCTACTCCACTGCAGTGTTCACCATTCCAGTCTACACCACTTCATTTTACACTATTCCATTGGATGGCACACCACTCTATTCTACTCCACTCCACTGTACCCCACGCCACTCCATGATATTCCACTATATGCCACTCCACTCTAAACCACTCAACTGTGTACCACTCTACTATTTGCTATTTAAGTGTACGCCACTCCACTCTATGCCACTTCCCTCTTTGCTATTCCACTGTGCATCATGCCTACATTACTCCATTCTTTACCACTCCACTCTAAGCCATGCCCCTCCATGCAACATGAATCAATGCCATGACACTCTACGATCCCTGAGTGACACTGCACTGTACACTACTCCATTCTATGATAGTTGAGTCTACTCTGCTCTACAACCGTGTACTCCAATCTGTAACACTCTACCATGCTCTATTGCCCTCAATGACACTCTAGGCAACTTCATCTACGTCACTCCACCACATTTTCCTCCACTCTACTCTACTCTATAATATGCTACTCCACTCTATGCCACTCCACTCAACAGCATTTATTGCCACTTAACTCTACAACACTCTATGGCGCTCCAATGTAACATACTCTACCACACTCTACTGTACTCTAACATACTCCACACTACAACACTGTTCTCCACTCTAAGCCACTCTATCTTCTCCACTCTATGACAGTTTCCCACACTCTGTGAGGTGTTATACCATTCCACTGTGCGACACCCCACTCCAGAGCACTTTATTCCAGTATTTGCTATGCCACCACACTGTACTCCACTCCACAGCACAGTACTGTATGATACACCACTCCACACTATGATACTTCACTCTACACTATGCCACTCTACTCAACTCCACTGAATGACATTTTACCCCGCTCTAAACCACTGTACAACACTATACTCTATGCTGCTCCAATTCTACAACACTCTACTCCACGCTATACAAGTCCAATCTACAACACTCTACTACACTGTATGCCACTGTACTACACTTTATGCCCTTACTTTCCACTGTATAAAACTCTACTTCTCTCTATGCCACTGTACGATGCCCTGCTCATCTCTAGGCTGCTGTATGACACTCTATTCCATTCTAAGACACACAACACAACTCCTTCTATGCTTCTTCACCTCACTTTACCACTCTTCTCTATGGCATACTAACCCAGCGAAAACAATTTTTGGTAGTGGTGTTCCCTAAAAGGGAATAACCTCACCTTCACCTACATGTCAGATGGAATAGTATTGTGGGACACACAGTTAATGAAAGATATTAATAATCTAATCGGAGTGCTAGGGAGACCACCGTCACACACTACCAAGAGTGACTAAAGCAAATCCAAAGGATTTGCAAAAACTAAATTACAGAAAAGGGGTCAATTAAGCACTATCCTATACGTTATGTCAAGAACATGACACATTAGTCATAGTAATTTCATATCCAAAATAGTCAAAGCATTGTACACTTCAACCACAATGTTCTTCTTGAGTGGGGGATGCGATCCACCAGGTTTCGCTTTATGCTGATGACCTGCTGGTGTTTGTGAGGGACGTGACACGTATACCGGAGCAGTTAGCCCCCTTGCTGAGTCAGTTTGCGGATGTCTCGGGGCTCCGCGTGAATGTGGGCAAGTCTTGCCTCTATGCGTTTGGCACTGGGATAGAAGACCCGGGGTACTGTCTCAAAGGCACGAGTCCAATGGAAGGCTGACACCTTCAAATATCTAGGGATTCAGATTTACCGGCAGCCGGCTGATCTTTTCGATGGCAACCTTGGACGGGCGGTGGCAGCGCTTCGATCCCAGATACGCTTTTGGTCCTCCCTCCCGCTGACCACCACAGGTAGAGTGGCCCTTGCCAAGATGGTCATGCTCCCCCGACTCCTGTACTACTTTGTTAATCTGCCTCTCTTTATCCCGGCCTCCTTCTTTTCGTCGCTTAATGTGGTCCTGCAGGACTTTATCTGGGGTGCGTCTCGGCACCGCTTGGCGTTGGTGAAACTGTTCCTGCCAACGAATCGGGGAGGGCTGGCCGCCCCCTGTTTTGAACATTACTACCTGGCTGCGCAACTCCAATGGATCGCCCGTTGGATGATGGATACGGGCAGAGATGATCCCGCTACAGATGAGCCGCCGTACTCTCTGGCGCGTGTCACCAAACTCTTCCATCCTCTGGCGGCGCCTGTGAGACCCGCACCGCTGCTGCTGGCAGTGGCCTGTAAGTGCTTTCGCAGAGCCCTGTTCCTCACACGAAAGGTGCTCCCGTATGTGCCAGCTGTGCCTCTGGAGGGTTTCCCGGGAGGTGAGGGGGTCCTCACGTGTCTCATGCTAGAGCAGTGGAGGGAGGCAAATGTCCAGACACTGGGCGACCTCTATAGAGATGGTGCGTTAGTGGCGTATGACACGCTGGTCTCTGAGGACAGGCTTCCCCCAGGGGTGTTCCTGCTACATCGCTCCCTAGTGGCGAAGATGACGGCCAGGTGGGGAGATGTGGCGACAGAGCCTGAGCAGCACTTAACCATGCAGTACCTTCACGTCATGGGGAGGGGCAAACACCTGGTCCGCTGGTTTGCTGGGTCGCTCAGGATACACACCGGGACTAGTCTGGCCTCACTTCGGGGTAAATGGAAGCACGACATGAGCAGGCCGCTATCTGATAAGGAGTGGGAGAGAATTCTTAAAAGTCCGGTATGCATTCCCAGAAATATGCGCTTCCGCCAGATACAACTTTATGTTGTTCTTCACAGGGCCTACCTCATGCCTGAGCTAATCAACAAGTATTTTAATCGCACAGACGCGTCCCGTCCCAGATGCGGGGAGTTGGGTGTGGGGTTCCTCCACCTTCTGTGGAGTTGTTCTAGGCTGCGCACCTACTGGAGTGTAGTGAGTGAGCTGCTCAGGAAGTGTACTGGTCGTATTATACCCTTTGATTGGCCGGAATACATTCTGCACCAATTCAGGAGACCGCCCAAAGATACGAGGCGCTGGAAGACGCGCGACCCACCTGGCGCATAGGCATGGACCTCCTCCTTTCAAGCATGGGCCCGGGCGGAGTGGACAGCTCTAAGCAGGGAGGAAACGTTGGGGCTCCGAAAAGAACCAATAGCGGAGCGCTGGGGGCACATGCTCAACGCCTTGCAATTGCCAGGTGAGGTTAGTGGTGCGGGAGCTGTAGATGGTTAGTGGGCGCTCCCGGGGGTTGGAGTGTACCTTGGGCAGTTCCCCGGTTTAGATCATCTGTTAGATACCATTATCGACTCCCGGAGTCATGCAGGTTTCAGGTGCAGGCTCAACTGTGGCTGCGGTGCGCGCGCGCGGGGGGGTCGAAAAGAGGGGGAAGAGAGGAGGGAGGTGTGTAAGGGATTAGCGTATGCATGTGTCTGTGGTTTTGCCGCTGTTGTTTTCTTCTCTTTGCTTCTTTGCAGTTGTTGTATAAAAGTCATATTTGTGCATAGGTCCACGTTGGAGGGATCCACCCTAAAATCTGCCAATGTACTAAGCTTAGCGTGTGGACAGTCATGGGCAAATTTGGGGTCTGCCCCCCCAGACACCCCACACTCTTGCCAGCTTTGGGCGCTTAGCCTTTGTTTATGAAATATTGTACCTGTGCCACTGTGTCCCTCCACTGTTATGGTATAATGTGCATGGGTGCTTGTTTGGCATGTCCAAATTGCTGGGATGATATTGTTGAAGTACCTACTGTACCATAAAACCTTTAAAATGCTAATAAACAGATTTGACAAAAAAAACCAATGTTCTTCTTGAGACAGGATCATCAAGCCAAAGTCCTTTTATATATGTTGTTCCATTTATTCAACAATATCAGAAGAAACAGCCAAATATCAGAAGAAACTGCCAACACGTGTTTCGTCGGTACACGGTCTGTACCAAGACTTTCTCAAGGCTGTGAAATAAAAGAATAGTACATCTATATACACCTATGTATAACCCCAAAGAACATTTGAACATGTCAGGAGGACATCCTGCTATGAGAGCTCATAATAAAAGTCACCCAAAAATGTAGAATGAATCAGATATATGTGATAAAAGTAGAGAAGAAAGAGAACCCATCTAGGCATTAGAGATTATCAGTGCCTCAGTTGAAAAAGTAGAAAATATAGAGTGAACCAAGAGGGGATTAGTGGATAATAAATGTGCACATACGTAATGAAGGAAAAGAAAGATCAACGATATCAACCATATTAAATCGTGATAGTAAGACCTAACTAAATACGAACTATGTGAACATAATAATAGACCCCAGTGCCACGATAAAATTGAAATGAATATATAATAATCTAAACTTGATGGTTGAATGGAACATAATAGGTGAAAAGAGGTTGTTGGTAATGATAAACGCGAAGAAGTATAGAGCGTTCCAGACCTAGAAGCATAATATAATCAAATAACAGTGGTATGTCCCGATCTCGTAACAATCTAGCATCAGAGTAGACATGAAAAACAGTCCAAGTGGACATGAACAAATCCCGCATTGCAATGGATATATAAAATACTATTGATGAGCAAAAAGATAAGATCGTATAGTAAAATAGCACCCTAGCCAAATAATACTATAAACAGACTTGAGGTTGGCATAGGAAAATATATGAGCAGATAGTTATATATGCACACCCGAGCAATGGTAATGTCCTGGTATACTAGTCACAGTAACCCTTTGGAGAAGCACGGATAGTAAAAGTGACCGTAGGAAATTCTCAATTGCCAGTTAAAGTGTGTTCACCAAAAACCCACGGACCGGAATTCCCTGCTCCTGTATGATTCCTACCACCCTAGGGCATTGAGAGATAATCTCCCTGTAGGGCAGTTTTTGCGGTACAGGAGGAACTGTTCCTCCACTGAGGTCTACATGGAACAGTCGCAGGACCTAGCGGCGAAGTTAGAACAGAGAAACTATCCCCCTAGGGTGATAAAACATGCTAAAAAGAGAGCCTTGAATACCCCGCGCAGTGTCCTTTTGGAGAAGCATGTGAAAGAACAGGACTATTGTGTTCCAATAGTTATGACCTTTGACCCATTGGCAACTAAGATCAGGCAGTCTATTCGTAAATATTGGACCTTACTTTCTAACAAAGATTTTGTCATGCCACCCCCTAGGTTCGCCTTTAAGAGGTCTAGTTACCTAAAGGACAAACTTGTTCACACCCGTGCACTGGTTGTACCTAAAGGGAAAGAGACCACCATCCCTAAGGGACACTTCCCATGTGGAACTTGTTCTGTCTGTCCCCTTACAAAAAAAACCTTGAGTGTAACATTAACATCAGGGAGGGAACGGCATTTGAATAATTTTAGCAATTGTAATACCACGAATGTGGTGTACAGATTGCTTTGTTGAATGCGGTCTTCAATATATAGGCCTTAAGTCTAGAAAAATCAAAACAAGAATACAAGAACATCTTAGTACGCTAAGATCTGGGAAACTGACAACAAAATTAGTACAACATTACTACATAACAAAACACAGTTTCACTTGGGTGGTTTTGGAAAAAGTGTTAGGCAATCCCCACAACATGGATAAGATCCTCCTGTCCAAAGAAGCGAGATGGATTTATCAAGAAAGAAGTGATCAGCAGGGGTTAAACGAGATTATAGAATGGAATAAGGTTGGTTAATTCATCAGGAGCATCAGCAGGATTGCTTGAGATGTGCCTTGGTACCAGCTTTGGGGATCCTGATTGCCCTATAATTCTTCCCGGTAACCTCTTATGTAATGGCCATAGACATTTTAACTCTGGGCGACAAATATGCTATTTGTGAACTACTGACTGTTTATGCTGACATTGACAATAAAGTTTATTGTTTTTTGAACTACCAACGAATGTCAATTTTACTTCAGTGTGAAGCAAAAATAATATAGGTAATCATGGTAGACACTCATTTCGTACCATGTGCTTTGATACAGTGAACAACTGACTGTTGATGCTGACGTTGACAATAAAGTTTATTGTTTTTTGAACTTCCAATGAATGTTAATTCCAGCTTAGTGTAAATTCACAATAATATAAGTCACCATGGTAGACACTCACTTTGTTCCTTGTGTGCTGATGTGACTTATTTTTATCCTGGTCTTTAAAGCCAAAATTTCGGCCCAAGAATAATAATAATTTCTTTCAGGTGATAATAATTTCAATGAATAATGTTTGATCGGTGGTAATTTACTAAATCACAACTTCGCCCAAAAACAATTACTTTGTAGGAACAATGGGTGATTAGTGGCTTCAATTACATCCGCATTATTTACTTTTTTTAAAAATAGGTTTGGTAGATAACGCAAACTTCGTTTGCCTAAGACTATACCAGGAAACAGCCCTGGAGGAAGTACTTTCACTTCCCAATTCAAAATGGCGGCCGCAATAGACACGGTTTACGTTTGCACGTGACCGCGTCTACAAACTGCTTTTAAATTGCACCGCGGCAGGCAGGGAGAAGCAGGACGAGACGCCGCGCTCCGTGAGGCCTTTACCGGTGAGGTGTAGGGGGGCTGAGTTTATACAATGGCAGTGGTAGATGGGTAGTTTTTGCCTTTTAAATAAGTAAGAAAATGTTATGCACGGCGGCCTTTAATTGAAATCATGAATCACTGAAATTGTAGATTTGGCCCTCTGATGCATAATGTATGATAATGTAATATATATATGTGTTTACTTCATCTGTGGCGTTCAGATTTACGTTATGAAGGAATGGCTAATTGGCCAGGAGGGTTCAAAATAGGAGTTTTGGATGACTGAAGTATCCCCTCGCAGGCTGGTATGAAAGACACAAGCTGTGTGAGGGTAATGAGAGATTTTTTCTCAATTGAAAACACCTAAATTTCTCATGCAGGCAGCCTTTTTAACACAGTGGTACGCTTTTTCCATTGACAGTCCTTGTAGAACGGTGTGTCCAACTGGGGTGCTGTGACAAGGTGTCTAGCCCTGAAGAATTTGCCAGAAGAAAGCAGGCAATGAAACATGTTGGCATGTGAATATTGGTATGCATGAATAGCATCATACAAAGACGTGTTGCACTCCGTTCTTCTCTCAATTTCTTCTTCCATGTGTAAACCAAATGTTTATCTCATGCGTGCTCACCGTTGACGTGCTAAGCCCACAACAGCACGTGTGGAATTCGACATCATCAAAACTTGGGGCTGCTTTTGCCCCAATGCCGGTGGCGACAGCTTTTTTTCATTGTTTGCAATTGCATCAGTTTCTTTAACTATTCAAAAAAAACATTCAAACTTCTTATTCGTCTTTTTAATCCTGCGCACATTCTCAATCTCATTCATTTAAAACTCCTGCAAGAATTTGCAATTTTCTGGGTTTCTCATGTTACGGCGGGCCATCCGAACCTCTAACCAATAACACGTGCTGAAGCAAGGTTCATTAAAAAAGCAGTTTATTTGACCCAATGCATTTTGGACCCCACGGGTCCTTCGTCAGGGGTAACTGTAAAATCAATTAAACATACTCATCAGTAAATGCATAAATGTATACACTGGTTAAATTTCAACATTTCCTAAACCGGCATCATATATTGCACTAATCACCGCAAGTTATCAAACTTTCATAATCGAGGTAAACCTCCCTTTCCCTGTGGCTCCATTCTCCCCTTATCCTCTATGTCTTCCCTCTTCCCCCACTATCCCGCCGTGAGTGCCCTCCCTTCTTTTTCCAACCGTTCTCCCACTCCTCTTTTGCAGCTATCTTACTGAAACCCCGTGCTCGGAGAATTTCTATCTCCAGCTGTGGCAATTCAAAATTAACCAAACCTTACCCCCGCTTTCCGACTTCATTACTGTGTTTACAATTTTCACTCTCCCTCCTCCACATTTCAACCGAATACAAATTGCTCTGTACTCTTCAACCCTTCATCCAACACTCCCGCTCCATTGACACACCGCCTACCTGCTACTACTTCTTTCTTCTCACTTCCCCGGCATAGATCTTAACATTCTTTGCAATCCCCCTTGTTTAAACCCCTCCTAGTTCCTTCACTTCCTGTTCCCTCCCCCTACCAAAACTCCTTCTGCCACACAGCACTTGCGTTTAACACTACACATCCCAAGGTGCATTATGCTTTTCACCGGTCCCATGATAACATTCATCTATTGTTTGTTTTTCAACACTGATGATTTTTCTACTCGCAAAACTAATGCTTGTGAATCTTCAGTTGCCACTAAAATGTCCGTCTGACTCATTTAAAATCAACATGCTCAATGAACCAGAGTCTTCCGTCTTGCAAGGAGAAAGTTTTCCATTTTCGCAACACTTTTGTCCATATGGGTGCAACGCGGTAGGGCAGGAAACTGATGCAATTGCAAACAATGAAAAAAAGCTGTCGCCACCGGCATTGGGGCAAAAGCAGCCCCAAGTTTTGATGATGTCGAATTCCACACGTGCTGTTGTGGGCTTAGCACGTCAACGGTGAGCACGCATGAGATAAACATTTGGTTTACACATGGAAGAAGAAATTGAGAGAAGAACGGAGTGCAACACGTCTTTGTATGATGTTTAAAAATTTAGCCCTACCACGTTGCACCCACAGTGAATGTTCTATTAAAAAATACATTGTTATAACATATTAACAAGTTTTCTTCCATTTGGGTCAAAAGTTTGTTTTCCCAGGCGCATCTTCCAGTGCACGGTAGCTTGGCATCGCTTCAAGGTTGGATGACTTCAGTTGTCTTTAAAGTTAGATATGCGTGATGTGGGTTTTCAAGATGGAGTAATAGCACCTCCCAGACCCAAGATTACGTTACACGAAAATAGAAAAGAAACAGTTTTAGAACACAGAATAAATGAATGTACTATATACCACTTATCTCTATTCTATTCTCATTATTTTATTTTTAACTATTGTGTTAGAGTTAAGCAGAACGAACAGCTTAGCAAAAGCAGCAGTGCAAGCTTCATGCATGCTGTAACACGGAGCAGCCATCTTAGTTCTAGTGCGCAGAAGCAAAAGATTCCCTCCAAAGCTAAGAGTACGTCATGTCACGTGAGTGTGACAGACGCATGCGCAGTAAGAAATCCCGCGTAGCAGCAGCCATTTTAGTGCAAGCGGATTATCGTTAGTAGAAACACATATGCAAGCTTCTTCTAGATACCCAATGTGTCGTGAAATGCAATATTAATAAGACAAACATGTTGATTAGTACATTAACGTTATGTCAAGAGGACTTAATACAAGCAAGTTGTATTACGTGCCAATCCTTGCTCCATCAATACGAGTGGTGAGGCAGGCAAACTGTTGGCATCACTTAGTGAAACAGAAGCAGAGGAAAGTTGGGTGAGATCCATCACAACCACCACAGGAGAGTTCTGTAAAACTGACACCCAAATAGTGGAGGAGTTTGCCCAATATTATGAGGAGTTTTAAGCAGTAGGTTTGCTTCTGGGAGTTCACCAAATCCGGGACTTTCTTGCTGAAATAGCTACCCGGGTCTGTCCGTAGAGTATGTATCGATCTTGAGCAGGACATAGACCTCTCCAAGGTTCAGGAGGCCATTATGAGTCTCAAATCTGGGAAGTCCCTTAGGTCCAATGGTCTCCCAGCTGTAATTTACTAAATGCTATGCTGGTGTAATTGAACCTCATCTACTAAACATGTTTCATGAGGCGAGTGATAGGGAGTGCTGCTACTAGCTTGGGTTTGAGGCCATCTCTCACACATTCAAAACTGTCAACAATAATATTCCTGACACATTATGTACAATGCTGTGACAAAAGAGGGATAAGGGGCACTTGTAGGCCCAGCATACGAGCCCCAAAGAACACAAATGAGAAGAGGTATGCTGTTCCTGTGGAGGAGGGAGGAGGAGGCTGGGTAGGTCAACACCCCTACCCTAAGGTAGAGACTGGGTGTCTCCCAGTTTGGGAAGTGGGGCCCTCACTCACCCAATTAGGTGTCATGCTTCATCATAGGGCTTAGTCCTCGTCAGGCTGACTCTGCAATGTCTAATGGGCACCCTATGAGGGGCTCTTTGTTGGAGATTTTTTCCCAAGCCATTAGGTGTGGTGCGGGTGTGGGACCTCGTGGTGTAGATTTGGACAAGGTGTTTGGTGAAGTGGTATGTAGAGGGATAAAATGAGGCATAGTGGTGCTCCAAAATGAATTTAATCTGTGAGTTCACTGTTCCCGATTAAAAACATCAATGGTATCACCGCTGCTATAGTGGTCAGAGGTGGCTTACAAGTGGGTTGCCAACATGTGTCTCGCCTCGTGTGTAAGAAATCCCATGGCAATTCGTCAGGACCAGAAACACTACACAATCTACACAGTGGTTGGTTCAGTGATTCTCTCCAATGTGAACAAGCAATCTTCTTCCTAACATTGAAGTATCCTTTTATTCTATATAGTATGGACCGCCCCAATTTTGGTTATGGTCAGGTCTGACCGCAGAGGACTGTATGGATCTTGAGGGGGACATGGACCTCTCCAAGGTTAAGGAGGCCATTATGAGGCTCAAATCTGGGAAGACCCCTAGGCCCAACGGTCTCCCAGCTGAATTTTTCAAATCTATGCTGGTGTATTCGGACCTCATCTCCTTAACATATTTCATGAGGCGACTGATAGGGAGGCGCAGCCACCAGCTTGGGTGTAAGGCCATCTTTCACACTTACAAAACCATCAACATTAATATTCCTGACACCTTAGGTACAATACCATAACAAAAGAGGGATAGGAGGCGCTTCTAGGTCCAGCATACAAGCCCCAAAGAACACAAATGAGTAGAAGAGGTATGCAGTTCCTGTGGAGGAGAGACGAGGAAGCTGGGTGGGTCAACACCCCACCATAAGGTGGGGATGGGTTGTATCCCAATTTGGGAAGTGGGGCCCTCACACACCCAGTTGGGTGTCATGCTTCATCAAAGGCCCTATAAATTGGCCGTCAAAAAGTACAGGAAAAAGATCATAGATCACAAAAGAATACATCTTGAGGAAAAAATTAGCAAAGCCCATGGCTCTGCCAGGGAGATCTTTCAGACAGTAAGATCATTCACCGATCCTTTGGCCCTCAAACGCCAGTCCCCTGTCTCTCAATCACTTTGTAATCGTTTATCTGACTTTTTTTAGGACAAAATCATCTCCATTTATGACTCGTTCCCTAATAAAAACTATCCTGACCCCTCCAATAAGGTTACTTCTATCATTCCTCCCGATTCAGTACCTTCTAAAATTTTCACCAACTTTGAAGAAATCTCCCTTGATCTCTCGTTGGCAGAATTATCTAAATGCAGATCGGGTTCGCCGACCGACCCATGACCGGCAAAACAATATAAAGCCTTGGCCCCTCTCCTCAACCCCATTTTGAATAGCATTTGGAACGATTCATTCCAGACTGGCATCTTTCCAGATTCTTGGAAACATGCACGACTAGTCCCCATCCTGAAAAAATCTAACACTGACCCTAATGAGCCGGCTAATTATAGACCAATATCTCTGTTGCCGGCTACAGCTTGCCAATTTTCTTGAATCCAACGGGTCTTTCCATGATACACAACATGGATTTAGACATGGCCATAGCACGGAATCAGCCCTGATTGAAATGGCCGATGCTGTTCGCTGGAAACTCGATGGAGGTTCAAAGGCGGTGCTGGTGCTGCTCGACTTGTCGTCAGCATTCGACACCGTCTCCCACTCTGTCCTGTTGGATCGCCTCCACTCTAAGGGTATCCAAGGCCAGGCCTTGAGGTGGTTATCTTCCTTTCTGTCCAATAGGACTCAGGCGGTCTTCACGCCTCCGTTCACGTCCACCAGTCGTCCGCTGAGGTGGGGAGTCCCGCAGGGCTCCTCCATGAGTCCGCTTCTTTTTAATGTTTATTTTTCCCCGCTTGCAGAGATGATCGCCCAGGCCGGAATCAAAGCCACTTCGTATGCGGACGATATCCAACTTTTGTTCGCATATGATGACCCCCAGTCGGCTTTTGACCCTTTAAAAGACTGCCTGCGTAAAATATCGCTTTGGATGGACAATAACTGCCTCCGTCTTAACGCAGGAAAAACTGAGGTCCTCTTTTTCCATCAGTCATCTCCCTTGGACCCCCATCTTTGGTGGCCACATGATCTGAGTTCCCCCCCTTTGCCTAAACAATCCGTAAAAAATCTGGGTATTAGATGGGACCCTAACCTCTCTTTACGTAACCAAGTACAGACCGTAGCTTCGTGTTATATCCCTGTTTAGTTCTCTTTTGTTTATTACACTATGTTATCCTGTATATTTAGTATTATTTAGTTTATTCCCCTGTATTTATCCTGTACATTTAGAATTTATGTTAAGAGATATAAACCTAGCTTACTCCCTCAGCTTTTCCCTTATGTCATTGTTGCTTAGCAATATTAGAATGTTTAAACTTCAGCTGCTCAGTTGAGACTGGAGCTTGATGGATAGACACTCTGGCAGTTTGAGAGCTGTACTTGTTATGATGAATAAACTTAATTAATCTACAATGCTCATCCTGTCATCATTGGATACAACATAAATCTGGCGACGAGGTGGTCAAGTCAGCTCTCCTTGGACCCACATCCAACCAAAGACTATCTATTTTTATTGAAGATCCACCTATAACTGTCAGATTACAGTGCCATCTCTGAAAATCTCCATTTGAAGTCTTCAACCTGAGAACTGATCCTTCATACAAAGACTCATCAAGATAAGTTTATTCTTCCTTTTCAACTATTTTGAATCACACTTATCTTTAAACAATTCTCCTGCTTTACTCTTACTTCAGTATACAACTTATTTACAAATATTAACAAAAGACTTCCTAATTAAATCCTATTAAAGCACTTACTCTATTGACCATTTGAAGGTAATAAGTGCTATGCGTAACATTTGAGGAACATGCTGCGTTTGGATTGAATGAAACATCCTCATTGAATTTTAATCAACATTCACTGTGTACTTTCATTTCAATTTTAATCAACATTCACACAGCGCTTGTTCTTTTCACGAACTCAAGATTGACAAGTGATTGATATGACTGTCTTTTAAAACATACGGCGATTACTTTATTGAAACAACTGCATTGGTTCTTGTTCAATGTTCAGCCACTGACTACAGCGAGTGAATTTTAAGTTTTATATTCCATATTTAGCGAGTGAATACAGCGACTGAATTTTACTTCAACCAGCATTATCTCATTTTTAAATTTTCTCCCTCTTTCGTCGAGCTTGTTTAGCGACTTTCAAAAATCGGCAGTCAACGCTTACCGATTACTGGCTCTCAGAACGCTGACATCCTTCATAACAGCAGAGCCTCTCCGCACGAACAAACCAGAACCCCTGACGTCCTTTTCAACAGCGTCATCAGAGTTCTCCTTCGCGACCATTTTTTCACTTCTGTTCTTCATTTCAACCCTAAACGTCATCGCGCAACGTCCATACGTTGCGTAGCACCGCCATTTTGTGTGTTGCCTGACAACCAAATAGCAACGCGCTCCTACGAGGACTAAACTGCAGTTTTGACAGTTTTATTAACATTTATAAATACAACCCGTTAGCGCTCTCGCTGATGCGCACAGCTTTTATATTAATACTTTTTATACAACTAAAATTTTCAACGCTCGCTATTTCACCTTGGTTGACCTTTCTATTTCACAGTGCACTCGCTGATGCACACAGCTACATATTCCTACAATATGCCTTCACGCTGACAGGCACAGCATCACAGCATCTTCAATTGTTTCATCAGTTTCTTCTCCATTGCCTTCACGCTGATAGGCACAGCTAAGTCAAAATTCACTATATTTAGCTTTATTGTTTGTTATCATTTATTCATTATTTGTTTTTATTTAATATTAATTTTTCAATTAATTTCTATTTTGTCATGACTATGCAAACTGCTATTCTCCCTTCTCCTTTCCTTCCAGAACCAGGTTCTCCTAAAATAAAATGGACCCAGTGGTACAAATCTTTCAACAGCTATATAATAGCCATAGATGGCATCAAATTTCCTCCTGTACGCAAAAATGCCATGTTATACAATGCGTTGGGTGCAGAGGGTCAAAGAATCTTTGATCATCAACCTAAAATTATACGACCTCCTTCTGATGACTGGAATGAATACACAGAAGCAGTTCTTAGGCTAGAAAAACACTTTATTGATGAACCTAGCATAATCGTTAAAAGACACAAATTTTACACTAGGAAACAAAGAGAACATGAAAAAATTGATATATTTTTGGCAGAATTGAGAGTTTTGGCAGCTTCTTGTGAGTTTGAAGGTCCCATTGACCAATATTTAAGAGATCAACTAGTTGTCAATTGTCATTCCAATGAAGTCCAAAAAAGAATTCTCTGTGGCAGAAATCCGTCACTTGCTGAGACTCTAGAAATTGCAAGAGGTATAGAAAGATCAGTGTCAGCATCTAAAGAACTTAGCGATAATAAATCTTCAACTTCAGAAACAGTTAATAAAATTTCACAACAAACTTCACAACCTTCTTCACAACGAGAAAAAGAGAGAAATCCTAATAAGAATGATTGGAAAAAATCTGACAAATCTCCGCAATGTTATAGATGTGGCTCAAAATCTCATCTTGCCAATTCCCCAACTTGCCCTGCTATAAAAAAACAATGCACTAACTGTAAAAAGATTGGTCACTTTAACTCTGTTTGCAAATTTAAGACTAAAACAATGTGTGTTGTAACAGAAAATGCCACTGAGGTGAATTTAGTGTCAGGAGAAAATTCTGCAAACAAAATTTTACTATCCGTAGACATAATTAATTCACAATTAGATTCAGATAGTGGTGATCCTGTTTGTGATATTATAATAGGAAAAGTTTCTCTTAAAGTTACCGTTGATTCTGGTTCTCCAGTTACCATTATCCCTGATGTTTTCTTCTTTAAGGAATGGGTTGGCGTTGAATTATTGCCACCTGATATACATACTGTAGCGTTCAATGAGATTGAAATTGAAATGATGGGATATTTTTTTGATAACATTACATTTGAGGACAGGACTATTGACACAAAAATTTATGTCTCTAAAAAAAGGATATAAAATACTAGGTTGGAAAGACCAAGGAAAGTTTAAAATGGTGTTGAGACCAGGCACAAATAATCCTATTTCTTTAGATCGTTTTGAAAATGTCAGTTCTGTTGCCTTTGACCACTCTTCTCTAGACACTATTATTAGTAAACACCAGGCTGTCTTTTCTGATAAATTAGGGTCGGTCAAAGGTTACGAACACAAGATAATACTCAAACCTGACGCGATTCCTGTAATTCTCAAGGTCAGACATGTTCCTTTGAGTATTAAAGACAGACTTAAGACTCACCTTGATCAATTATGCAGTGAGAGTGTAATTGAACAGATTGATTCATCATTATGGATTTCCCCGATTGTTGTAGCTCTTAAAAAGAATTGTGACGAGATTAGACTCTGTATTGACCGTAGGTCTTTAAATAAGAACATTCAGGTTGATTGCTTTCCTTTGCCCCGCATACAAGACATGCTAGCACAACTCAAGGGTACAAGAGTTTTCTCTATGATAGATTTGAGAGCAGCATACCATCAAATCGGACTGAATGATGAGTCTAAGGACCTCACTGCTTTCAACACTCCATTTGGTCCATTTAGATTCTTAAGACTACCATTTGGCTTAGCATCCGAGGCCTCAGTCTTTCAAAAGTTGATGTCACAACTTTTTGGTAAAGTAAAGAATGTATTAGCCTACCAAGATGACATTTTGATTTCTACCAACAATGTTGAAGAACATTTGATCAAATTAGATCAAGTTTTGAGTATCTTGAACAAACATGGCATGACTGTAAAAAAACAGAAGTGCAAGTTTCTACTCAATGAAGTGGAGTATTTAGGTCATGTTATTTCTCATGAAGGCATCAAACCTAAACAAGATTTACTTAAAGCCATTCGAGAGTGTGCTCAACCTTCCAATAAAGACCAGTTGAGATCATTCTTGGGCTTGAGTGAATTTTACTCAAGATTTGTACAAAACTTTGCATTGATCAGTGAACCATTAAGACTACTGACCAGAAACAAAGTTAAATATGTGTGGGGTATTGATCAAGAGTCAGCTTTTAAGAAATTAAAAAATTTGATCATTTCTGCTCCTGCGCTCAAACCTTTCAATGAAAACTTGTCATCTTACATTACAGTTGACGCCAGTAATTCTGGTCTGGGTGCCATTCTTAGTCAGTTAGATAATGGGGATGAAAACATAGTTGCATTTGCTTCTAGACAGCTTTCGTCTTCTGAAAAAAACTATAGCACCATAGAAAAGGAGGCTCTTGCGTGTGTATGGGGTGTCAAACACTTCTCTACTTATGTATGGGGCAAAGAATTTGTACTTATCTCAGATCACAAACCTCTCATTTTCATCTGGAATGATAAAGGTTTAAGAAATGCAAGTCCTAGATTGGTTCGATTATTTTCTAAGCTATATGACTTCAATTTTTCAATGAGACATATTCCGGGGAAAAAAAACTTTAAAGCAGACTTTTTATCAAGATGTCCTGTGAACACTTCAATGAATGAATTTATCCTTGATGACAAAGAAGTTGTAGTGAGTTTAATTGATGGTCTCAAGTTGACTGAAGGGATTATTTCCAATTCTGATTGGTTGAAGGCCTCTGAATGTGATAATTCTCAGATCATTTTAAAAAAACTGATATCTAACGGTTGGCCTAGAGAAAACCAAATTGACAAGGAATTGGTTCCATTTGCAAAGGTCAAGGAGGAATTGAGCCTTGAAGAAAACTTGATTATGAGAGGGTCTTTACTTATTCCCCCTATGTCCATTAGAGACAAAGTAATTGATTTAGCTCACAAGGGACATGGAGGAATCACCAGTACCAAGAAAAGACTAAGACTACATTACTGGTGGCCGGGCATGGATGTTTCTGTTGAAACATTATTGAACAACTGTACTGAATGTTCTCATGCAGAGAAGTCTTTACGCACAGTCAATTCTCCTTTGTCTCCAGTGAAATTTCCTGAAAACCCATGGTTTAAGCTTGGTATAGATTTCTTAGGACCAATTGGTGGTTTAAATCAAGGTTTTAGGTTTATCTTAACCGTTGTGGATTATCACTCTAAATGGGTATCATTTAAATTTATGAAGGATCCCAATACTGAAAATGTAATCAAATTTTTGACCAAATTATTTAGATCAGAAGGAATCCCTGTATTTATTGTTTCAGACAATGGTGTACAATTCGTTTCACACAACATGCAAGATTTCTTAAAAAATCATGGAATAAAACATTTAACCACTGCTTTATACAGTCCACAAGGTAATGGTCTGGTAGAAAGGGTGAACCGTATTTTAAAAGATTCTGTCCAACTGGCTATATCTTCTGGACAGAATGTACAAGATATTGTAAGTGATAGAGTCTGGTCATATAATAACACTCCTCATTCCACCACAGGCATCACTCCGTTTGCCATGTTGCGTGGGAGGGAATCTTTCAATGAGTTATCTCCTGAATGGGTGGTCAGAAAAACTAGATCTAATGGCAGATCTTTTGATCTGAATGCCGTTAAGAATAGGGTTAAGATTTCTCAAACCAGGTCCAAGATCAGGTATGATGAAAGTAAACATGTCAAGAATGAATGCTTTTCTGTTGGTGATAGAGTAAGAATAAGGAGACCAGAGAAAGTCAGAGGGTCACGTTTTTATCCTGAAACTACTATTGTTAAACTTGGTAAGCATTCTGTTATGGTTTCAGGTGGGAAATGGTGGAGCAACAGACGTATTGCTAGAGTTACTAGTGGTAGACCTGTCACTCTTTCCGATCCTGATCTTGCTTCACACTCTGATAAGAATTCACACAATACAGATTCGAATGAGTCTTTCTGTACTTCAGATATGCTACCTATAAATGATGATTTAACTATTCCTGATGTTGTTTCCGATGGTCCTGAGCTTGTTTCCAATGACTCCTCCAGTAGGGTCAGTTGCAGGCTGAGGACTACTCCAAAATATCTGGATGATTATGTCACTTAAATTTGTTTTCACAGGTGAGGAGGTGTGTTATATCCCTGTTTAGTTCTCTTTTGTTTATTACACTATGTTATCCTGTATATTTAGTATTATTTAGTTTATTCCCCTGTATTTATCCTGTACATTTAGAATTTATGTTAAGAGATATAAACCTAGCTTACTCCCTCAGCTTTTCCCTTATGTCATTGTTGCTTAGCAATATTAGAATGTTTAAGCGTCAGCTGCTCAGTTGAGACTGGAGCTTGATGGATAGACACTCTGGCAGTTTGAGAGCTGTACTTGTTATGATGAATAAACTTAATTAATCTACAATGCTCATCCTGTCATCATTGGATACAACACTTCGGCATGCTACTCCAAAATTAGGATGGTAAAAAAATTCATCAATTTCCTCCCCAACAACACCAGGAGAGCCATAGTCCAAGCACTGATCACCTCCCACTTGGATTATGCCAACGGTCTGTACACCGGGCTGTCTGTAGGTCTATGCCACCGACTACAGACAGTTCAAAATTCAGCGGTCCGTCTAGTATGTGGCATTTCCCTAAGAGAACGTATCTCCTCTCACCGGCGCTCTCTTCACTGGCTACCAATCCAGAAGAGAGTTGAATACAAAGCCCTCATCCTGACTCATAGGGCTTTGAAAGGACAAGGCTCTGTCTACCTGACTTCTTGTCTGCGCCCCTATAAAAATGTTAGATCTCTTCGCTCTGACACGAAAAACCTTCTCATCTCTCCCAGATTTAAGAAAACTCGCTCTGGAGGGAAAACCTTCCAAGTCTGTGCCGCCACTTACTGGAATAAACTTCCTCTGGCCATCAGGTTGATTCCTGAAGAGCCCTCCTTCCTTAAGGCACTTAAAACCTTCCTTTTGTGCTGATCCCCTAAAGGAGTAAGATTTTTACACTCTCAGAAGCGCCGGGACACCCCGCTGGGGTAGCCGCGCGCTATATAAGACACACTAAATAAATAAATAAAATAAATAAATAAAGGGCTTGTTCCTCATCCGGCTGGTGCTGCAATGCCTGATGGGCACCCAATGGAGGGCTCTTTGTCAGAGATCTTTTTCCCAAGCCCTTAGGTGTGGTGCGGGTGTGGGGCCTTGTGGTGTATATGTAGACAAGGTGTGTGGTGAAGTCATGTGTGGAGGGATAACATGAGGCGCAGAGGTGTGCATTAGGTACAATGCAAGAAAAATTGGTGATTTACATTGGGGAGATTGATGACAGATTGGATGGCGATTTTGATGCATCTCTTGGAAGTTGCCATATAGTGAAGACTCTGACTAATACAATGTAAAGCTCTTCATCAGCTGTATTATGATTGCGCCAGGCTACATAGGAAGGAGAGGGCAGCTTTCTGAGAGTCTATGAGATGTACGGGGCTAGAGGTGACTTCTTGCACTCACGTTGGGGTTGTTCCATCATCCGCATTTACTGGACTGCAATTGTCCAAGAACTCCAGTCTATTTTGGAAGTCAACATCCCAGTTAACCAGAAATATTTCCTGGTGGGAATCCCAATGAAGATTGAGGTATCGAGGGCTCAACTCCTAATTTGTCATTTGGATCTGATTGCTGCAAAAAGGGATGTAGCCATATACTGGAGTGTACAGGATGTACCCACCTTGCAAGAATGGAAGGCGGGTATGGATATGTACATGACTGCATAGATTGTCACATATTAGAGCAGGGGATGTCCCTGCAAATTTAGAAAAGAATGGGGTCCCTGGCTATACTACTATGATTTAAGGCCTGAGGCAGATGAGAATGGTAATTTGGGAATAGGAAATACAGACGAAGTGTCAGGTGTGCTTGGTTAGAGATTACCCTTGGGTTGGCTGCCCTGTGATGCTATATCTGTCTTGCCGATGCTGGGCATTTTGTGTCATGGTCACTAGGGGACTGTCATGAAAGACTCCTCAAATAGATGTTTTCATTGCTATTTTGATGCTATGGACTTTGTATGCTCAATGCTTTACACAATCTAATCTTTGAAAGCACTGATGCAGATGCTCCACTTTGTTTTCCTTTTTGTTATTTTGTGTTTTTGAAAATACAAAAAATATATTTTTTTAAATGATTGACTATTATATTTATTGAGCCTATGTTTCAAGTTTCAAGTTTATTTTATTTGCGTAGTTCGTTAAAACCATTGCAACACAAGAATATTTCATTACTGAACAATTTTTGCATATAAAAACTCCTTATTTATAAAAGCATAAAAATTCTATTAAAAAGACTGTACAATAAAAATTCAAATACTATAAGTCAAGTTTTTAGGCACGTTATGACCAGAAATGCATGTCACGTTTGTTTTCACCACGATAATTCTTGGATGTATTAGTTTGTTTATAAATGCACAGGTGAATTTAAAGAGTTAGATTTCAGCCAATATTTTGATTTCCGGCATTTTCTTTTGGCATGCTGTCAAAAATGTTACCAGAGCACAGTTTAGTTGAGGGTCACTTGGTGCAAAGCAAGCCAGAACAGCCTGCCTCCTAGTTCGAATTCCACGCTGGTTGAATTGAACTTTTAATAATTGTAGCCGTTCTTGTGGGAGTTGTTTGCAGGATCATAATAGATGCAGCAGGTCTTCCGATGCTGACCCGCATAGGCGGCACCTAGGGTCCACCTTATCTTTCAGCCAGGGTGGAAAGTGCTGAGTGCCAGGTAGCAGGCCAAGTCTAAACTTCATGAATCTAATTTTTGTGTACTTGGCATAACCCATGTTAAAGTTCTTCTGGGCTGCTTGCTCACAGTAAGTATTCAGAGTCATCCAACCATGTGACCTTTCAGTGAGTGAGGCTTTGTCCTCCAGCCACGATAGGTGTTTGACCGATTTCCAGACTAGTTTCTTGAGTACACCGGTGCTAGTGGGAGTTTTCCACAGTTGGTTCAGTCCCAATTTGTATAATCCATCTTTGAGGTATCTCGCTGCGGATGAAGTAGTGTGTCGGTTTATCTCTTTCCATAAATATGCATTTAGTGACCCTGAAGCGGCTTTTCGTATTTTATCCCACGCTATAATGTATGCCCCATGTCTCGCAAAAGATTGCTTCTGAAAGCCGAACTCGAGCCTAATTTGCGAGGCGGAGGTGTATTTAGGTAACCCAAATATAATCCTATACGTGCTTGTTACTGTGGAGTCCAATAATTTGGCGTCTCTTCCTTTCTGGGCTTCGCTTCCGTAAGTAATTGTTGGCAGTAACTTTGCGCGAATCACCTCAGCTATGGGCAGGATCGACGGACCGGTTAGTTTGGAGTTCAGAGATTTCAGGGAGATTGCCAATGCGATTCCTTTATGCCTGATGCTTTTTCTCTGTGCAAGGAATTGACCTCCTTTGTCAATCTTTACGCCCAGGTATTTATATTCCGTGTTACCCCAGAACCATACTGAGGGTTTTTCCGATTTTTTGCTCACTGTAATAGTTTTCGTTTTATCGAGGTTTATCGTTAGACCATTTTCTTTTGAGTAGTCCTGTGTGGCGTTTATAAGATGTGGAAGGCCTACTCTCGTTTTACTAATCAGGACTATATCGTCTGCGTATAAGATACATGGCAATAAGATGTCTCCCAGTTTTGGAGCATGCGAGTTACAGGCGTTTAATATCGGTATAAGATTGGCTACAAACAGGTTAAAAAGTGTAGGGGCCAAAACGCAACCTTGTTTAAGCCCTTTGTCAGTTGGAATGCGTCTCGACAGGTATTGAGCTTATGTAAAAAGGCTTTCTTATTTACTCTGTTCCATTTTATCCTGGCGCCTTGATTCCATGAATATGTTAATGAACTCAAGTTCTCCTTAGACCATTTTGAGTCAAGGAGCTCTAGATCAAGTACCATGACAAGCAGAATATGGTCACGTACGCAAGAGATTTCAACATTATAGTCCCTCAATAGTGCAGTTAGATCCGAGGACAAAATAATGAAGTTATCTCACTCCCGGTATTTACACCTTTATAGGTGGGAGGAGAGGTGTCTCACTTGTCCTGAATTATTTAACAAATTACAGATTTTTGGACACTAGAATCCTAGATAGAGCTTCCCCATAAGGGACATTCTGAAAGTGTTAAGTGTCTGTACCCTCCAATCTATTCAGGTCACATGCTGATGATTTGCTGTACACACATAGATACATAATAAAATCCTCCACCCATATTGATAGAGCCTCCTTTCTATGCCCATCATAAAAGTTCATTAAACTATCCTCAATGTCATCTATTAAAATAGTGACACATGTATCAAAAATCTTACTAGAAAAATATATAAACAAACATTAAGAAGTGGGGAATCTGCAGTAACACCAATTGATAGTAAGGTGTAGAAATAATATATGTCGTCTATAGTCCTGTTACTTTCATGTTAATCAAAATAGTTAGGCCTGCATGGGAAGGCATAGCTGAGCTACACAGAGATTGAAAAACAATTACACTAAAAACTTCAATAGACCATATTTCTTGCAGACATACAATGTCTGCTTTGTTAACAACAGAAAGCCATTCTGTAAATGAAAGCTTTGAATGTTTACCAGCAGTATTCCATGAAAGGGGCATGAGACCATGTTTTGCAAACATCATCTCACTCAGTGTGGTCTTAACGTTCACCTGAACATAGCATGGAATTTCCCTTGCAAGCCTTATAATAGTTTGAGCACCTATCATCCCCTGATCTATCTTCAACAATATTCAAACAGATCTAGGCCACTGGAACTGCTTTGGGACAAAGTATATCCATGTCATCCAAGGACACCAGCCCATCCAATGAGTTATGTACTTCCACAATGAAAGTTGAACTATGTTTTGCAAGGCAGAAGGAATTTGCAGCAGCATTATTTGTTAAAAGAACTGAGGGTCTGTACAAATATCCCACGTTTGAGCCTGAATTGAACCTGGAGTACAAATCCTGCTATGCATGCAGCTGAGGTGTGAATGAACAGTCTCCTAGTACCTCCTTTTAGCCTGGAGCAGTCCATGATGTTCTTCCTACCGTCAATACCTCGGCAGAAAGATCCAAAGGCCAACCAGAACTTTTCACTAACCATTTGATTGTTTTATTTTTCAAAGCTGTCTGATCTTCCTTCACTGGTGGAAGTAATGTTGGTATATCTTTTTAAATTATTAAATACGGAGTACATACTGGTGGTAACTGTGGGAAAGTGTTTTCCTTACTATGGTGATCTACCAGAGCAACACAATAAATTCCTGGAGATTCCAGGTGAATTCCCTGGCCTTCGTATTACAACTTGACTATTGACCATTGCCGCATATGCAGGAGGTGTGGCCTTTAGGATCATAGGAGGCGCGGCTGTATCTTGAACAGATTGATTAGATTGATTTCTTTGAAGTTCACAGAACCGTTGGATAGTGTCAGGGACTGTCCGAAACGTCGACGAATCTAAAGGTTCAGAATCACCAGGATTCCCACAGTAATCGAAGGAATCCTTGGTTGAGATCAAACCATCATCTGACCAAACCCCAAGTGTACTTGTATATATACTTGTATAGATTCATCCCCTGCACTGTATATATTTCCCTGTTCACTAAGCACTCATTTCACAATAAGTCACAAATTTGTTTTTCATGGTCTTATTATGTTTGTATAAATTGATCTATGATCTATGAATGAAGTAATTCAGTTTTATAAAGGAGCAAACATGTGTTAATATGTACAATACAACACTTTGGAATATACGACCTTGGTTTTTTCGTGTTTTGAGTAATTGATTTCTCATTGAAACACTATTCCTTGTATCAGAGAGTGGATTTATTTGTTTTATATGCATCTATGAGCATTGTTCAAATAACCTGTCTCACCCAACAGAACCAAACATTTTTTGAACTATCATATACCCAGGTTCTGAGGGACACTGGGTCACCCCTTTTTTTGTAAATCAGTGCTAATTCAGGAGCAAGGAAAACAGCAGCAGGTCAGGAACAAGACATAACTAAAGCTCAGGAAACACAAATAGCAAAAGCTCAGGGAGCACTGGAAACAAGGATTGGTCTCACCGGTAAAACAGCTAAAATAACTAACCTTGGCCTGAAGGGAGCTGGGGCTTAAAAGAGCTCACAGTAATCATATGCACCAGGTGTGACCAGGCTAGCAGCAGCCAGCCACAGGTGAGCTGAATTCTTCCACCCATCCTCGGCCTCAAGGGGTGGAGACAAAGCAGCGAGCAGGGAATTCTGGGTAATGGAGTTTCAGGCATGAGTAGACTGGCTTCAAGTATAAGCAAGCTGGCTTTCACAAAACCCGGCATGGATTGGGAATGGATGTCAGTTCCCAATAAGTGTCCAAATGGCTGGAAGTCAGGATATGCATGCAGGGGAGGGTCTGGAAGCTTATTAGAAGACAGGAAAGTCCCACTATGTGGCCCCCTGGTGGTGGGTACGAGAGCACAGGGAGTGAATCCTGACAGATAGGGTCTCTTATGTATGTATGTATAGGCATTTATATAGCGCACTACTTACCCGTAGGGTCCCAAGGCGCTTCGACCGCTGCGAAACCCTTCCTGGCTTCCCTGAGAGATGGTCCCTTAATGGGTATCTCCAGGGTGAGACCAGGCATCCCCGGCGGTCTGGTGGGGCCGTTAGTGAAGATGAGGCAAGCTAATGCCCAGAGTTGCCGAGTGTGAACGCTGATCAGAGTGGGCACCGAGGCGAGAGAATTATCGAGTCCGCTGACCCTGGTCCAGAAACCTGCCGCGCCGGGAATCGAACCCTGGTCCCGGGCCGTCCTCTGCTCTCGGGTCTGCCGCCTCTAACCAGTGAGCCACACTACTTCACTACTTATCCATCTAGTTTGTGGTTTAGTTTTTCCAAATTCACCAATACTTTTACAAAGAAGACATGAAATACACCTTCCTAAATGTCCAGATGATTCGAAAAGTTCTTTGAAATATTAGATTTCAACTCTTGTAAATCGTTTGCAGGTAGGGCCCTCAAGTTAGTACTCTGTTTCTTTTTAGTGACTCTGGGCCCCACTTTTTCCTCTTTTTTATATCCAGACTAAGATTAGGAACAGTCATAAACCCCCCTCTGGTGGTCCTGTCCCCATTTTTCCTCTTTGATGGGGGGATAGATATTAAAGGATTTCCCTCCCATCATTCATTCTCCTTTCTAGATTGTCACCTCAGGTCCAGCGAGTGAACCAACGATGTCCCTACTACTTTCCCCCCATCTTCACCCGGCATATTATCAGATGGATTCTTGGCTTCAGTGTCCTCATTAAGATTCGCCTTATGTGCTGCAGATGAAGCTTTCATGGTGGCACTGATATTCCCCTCCACAGTGCTGATCTCTGAACTAATAGTCCCCATAGCAGTAGTCAAATAATTAGTAATGGCATTTAATCAAGGAACTCTCTTGTGGACAATCAGTTTCCTCTTCCGCATGCTGCAGGACGATTCCAAATGTTTATAGGCAACAAATAACAAAAATGATTTAGATGGCAATACCTTCCTGCATCTTCTCAGCCACTCAAGGTCAGCCAACCAGGAGATTAGGCCCATCCCAGCCTTGTTCGGCCGCGTACGGGCGTAGACCAGCCCAGTCTTGTCCAGTCTTCACCCAGGTGCGGGTCCAGGCTCCTCTTGTGCGCATCCCATGTCTCACCAGCGCCCGCGGGCAGAGAGTCCAGCATTTTTTTGTAGCGCCCAAACGGCAAGAATCAACAGTCCCGCCTCCTTGCTCTAGGGCCATTGGCTTATGGGGCTTAGATTCCTGCCCCCACTGCCTAGCATGTCTGGGGCTTCGGGATGAGAGTCCGCTATTTGTAGTGCATAATGGGCATCAGTCAAGGGCCCAACCTCTTTCTTCAGGGCTGGTGGTTTATGGGACTTAGAGTCTTGCCCCCACTGCCTAGCGTGTCCCTTTAGTCAGAAATCCACTGTTACTGTTCTTGTTGCTCATTAGAACTCTGTGGTGATGCTGAAATATGAACTGACAGGCTAGTGCTGGTGTACATGTTTCACTGAGCTTAACAGACATATTTGTTATGACAGTGATGAGGAAGATATTTGTGAAAGTATAGAAAGTGTGTCTTTTTTACCTTTCTAGAGCACTAATCATAATTGTAATGGCAAAACAAACCCTCACCCCCATTTCATTAATTTCCAACAGAAATGCCTTAAGGGTTAATGCTTTAATTCCATCAAGATGGTGTTAAAGTGTTCCACATTTCTTTCGTAAATTCAAAATGTTAGCACTCTGGTTGTTCATTGGAACATTGCTGCAGCTTCAGTAGAACACTAGGGAATGCACTGACAAGCTGATGTTGCTGATTGAGCTACACATTTCACTCAGAATGTCATTTATTCTCAAAATGATGACGAAGATAGTGTGAACATATAGAAAATGTTGCCTAATTTTAGCTTCTGGAGCACCTTCCATGACATCTATGAGAAATTCATGAGAGAAAACAGTTTTCTCTCAACCATAATTTCTTCTAATCTCTGTAGAGCGGTAGTATTGTTCTTAGATTCAAATTACCTGAGAACTCACCAGAATATTCCTAATATCAGTATAACACCTTGAACAATGGATTCATATTGAGGTTAAAATCTGTTATCACATGTATTTGTGCACCTTTTTGAGACACTCAAAATCTAGAATTCACCTTAGTGTATTTCATGAAGGAACATGTGCTCAAGTCCTATTATGAGTGTCACAAAATGTTGCCCATGTTGTAGCCAGCCAACCAACCAATCAAGTTAGATCCCTTTGGGAGCGTCCCCCCCCCCCCCCACACACACACACATTTGACCATGGGAGTCATTGTGTGCTAATCCTAGTCCTTTATATTTTTGTATATTAAGTTTCAGGACACAGGGGCAACATCCCTGAGTCATTTAATGACTGCCACAACATATTGTTGATATTGTGGCAAGGCAATCTGCATTTATTAGTCCCCTTTAAAGTTGCCAATCAGAGCATGTCTGGACACCAATGATCCAGATATACCTAACATCTTAACCCCTTCATGCCCAACCCAGCCCCTCTTTTAAAAATGCTAATTTCTCGAAAAAAGTTGAATTAATTTACACCAAATCACAAAAAGCACTCTTTCTGAGTAAAGTTCTAACTTTTTGCCACATTTGGTATTATTCTGTTCAGCTATTTTTTTCTGTATTCGAGAGCAAAGGTTTCTTTTTAAAATCAACGTTTTGGGAACCATCCTTTTCCCTTTTCCTGTTCCAGACTCTGAATGAGCCTCTACAGTTGAGGTTGATCAGGACTCAATCACACCCTGACCAATAATTAATTGACTGTGGTTCATTTTTAGTTTGGTCCAGCTGATAAAGAGGAAGTACATTGATTCCTCTCTGCCGATTAATTTCCGTTTGTTGCTAGAACTGTGCATTCCCGACCCAGGAGCAAGACACTGGACATGGTTTTTCCATTGCTGAATGTAATCATTAATCTATCCTTGGATTAAAGGATCAGGGATTCACATTTCTTTGCATTAAAATGTCAAACTCTTGCACAATCGATTCAGTTACTGAGTAGAACAGCACATGCCTCTTTACATTACTGAATAAACTAGTGCTCGTTCTTTTTCTTTACTAAATCTACTCACTCAAGTACCTTTTATAAGTGAAGCTGCAGAAGAACACATTTCATTTCATTATTAAATACACGAGTTTGCATTCCTTATTCTTACTGAGTGTAAGACTAAGCGTCTTGCCATTTAGAATATAAAAAATACATATTTCCTTGTATTACTTTATAAAAGAGTGTGCACTCCTTGACTTTACTGACACAGAATAGGACATAATTAATTTCGTTACTGAATAACACTGCACTTTCCGTCATAACACACATTCTGTAACTTCAGTCGTGTTTGTTTGCAACCATCACTCACCCAACGTAGGCTCCTGACATGCACATACATTTTTTTTAAAGTTGCTTTTTATATGGTTCCTAATTTTATTGTGTTGTTTACAGGTTGCCATTTTCCAGTAAAAATGTTCCGCTTTTAAAGCAATCTCCTTGCTTGAGTAAAATGGCATTTAGCGACCTACACGTATACTCCACCCGCCATAATTCACTTTTACAAAGACCTTCATGCATAATTCAGTTACCCTTCACTATTTCGCTCTTTAGGAAGAAAGGGCACCTTTAACGGACCAGAATATTCTCTTATGTATAATGAAAAAATCTAAAGTTGCAGTGCAAATGTCAATTGATTGCATATGGAAACTCTTCATATGCAGATTAAGAAGCTGCTGGTTCACCCATTATTCTGCCTTCTGCTTAATAAAAAAAAACGAAAAGAAAAATAACTACTGTGCTTCATTGTTAATTGACTCAGTAGCTTTGTGCCAAATTTTCACTAGATGACTCAGTGACAGAACTTGCTATATGAAAATCCAGTTCCCCTACGGACCCATTCCATCCTGCCATTTTAACTCTTGTCACCTCAGAGGTCAAACTCGTCCTCAACAAGCTGATGAATAATTCTCTTGAATTAGCATTGATTTTCGAAAGCTAGAAGCATGCAGTATTGCTCCCTCTGTTGAAACAGTCTTCTGACCCAAAAGTCCTAAGTAATTTCATACCAAACTCTCATTGCCCACGGTTGCTAAACATTTTGATAAAAGGGTCAACAGGCAGTTATCGAACTTCCTAGAGTCTAACTTTCTTCTGCACTACTCCCAATGTCCCAATCAGGCTTTCCTGCCGGTTACACAGCTGAGTGTGCCCTACTCGAGGTATCGGAATTCATAAAGGAAAATCTTGACCTGATTTCATCAATTATGGTCATGCTTTTGGATCTATCCTCAGGGTTTTATACTGTTTCCCATGCTATCCTGTTAGATAGACTTGAGAGGGTTGAAATCAGAGAGCAGGCTCTGCTTTGGCTTAAATCCTTCTTGAAAGATTGCTCTCAGGCAGTCTTCCTACCTCCTTTTACTTCCTCATCTAAACCACCTGTGTGGCATGCCACAGGGCTCCGCGCTCAACCCATTTCTTTTAAATATCTACCTTGATCCATTGGCTAAACTTGTTGAGACCAGGGGGTGCTGGTGGCCTCCTATGGGGATGACACGCCTCCGCCTGGCTTTCCATTAAAACATGACAGAAACTCTGAGTTCCTTCAAGCCCTGCTTAAAGTCAGTGTCGGAATGGGTGAATGGTAGCTGCCTAAAGCTTAACTCAGAAAAAAACAAGATCCTCTTCTTTGGCACCAAGTCCGCTCCAGAGTCTAGCATATGGTGATCATCTGATTTGGAGGCTCTGCCCCTCCCCGGCACTGGTGGCTGGTGGCTAGGAACCTAGGGGTAAAATTTGATTCAAATCTCAATTTTGAGCCCCAAATCAAGCCTTTATCCACCACTTGCTTTGCTACCTTTAGGGAGCTCAGAAGGATGCTTTACCTTATTCAGAAGGACTGTAGCAAAACAATTGCCCATGCCTTGGTCATGGCCAAATTTTCCATTATGTCAACAGTCTATATCTGGGTCTGCCGACTTTCCTAATTCAACGGCTTCAAACGTTTCCAAATTCTGCTGCATGCCTAATCTTAAAGATTCCGACGCATTCTCCTGTATCTCGTCACCTTCGTCATTTTCACTGGCTTTACAACAAGAAGATCCAATTAAAGGCACTCACCTTTTCTTTTAGGACCTTCACTCATAAAGATCCTCTCTAATTTAGGAGAAGATTCTTTCAGTTTAATCTCTGATTTCCAATAATCTCAAACTGCTCCAAGTTCCTTGTATCCACAAAGCTAGAAGAGGCAGAAGGTTGTGCACGTACCTGGTTTCCAAACTGTGGAATGCACTGCCGCTCAGCCTGCGTTGCAGTCCCTCTGAATCTGTTTTTAGACATAGTCTCAAAACTTAGCATTATGACTCCTGTCTAGTGGGCATTTTTTGCCTGTGCTTTTTAGGTTTTCATTCTCAAAAGCTCTCCGCTAGCGCCAGGAGGCGTGTTTCGAGGCAGCTGTGTGGTCTTAAAGTACCATGAATTGAATTATATGGACTGATTTTAGCACAGGAGTGAGAATAATTTTTATACCATTGTCAAAATTAACCGGTTCTACAAAGCCTATTTACAATAAACCGAAAGCACAATAATCAAAAGTTGTGCAAATTGTATGCATTTTGCCGATAAAAGACTAATGTATTTTACATTGCTAATGCTCCCTTTTGTAATAACCTCTTAAGTGATGCCTAAAAATCTTGCCCCAATATTAAGAGAATAGAAGGTAAGATATAGTTTCTCTACTTTGCACATAAATACATATAAAATATATTTCATTTGAAGTAGGTTTCCATTTGAAGTTCATGAACAGAGAAAACAATATCTACTGTACATACTATTGGTGAGGTATACAGAAAAATGAGATAAATCAACGCCCAGATAAATGCACGCCCTGGCAATTAGATTACTATCACTATATTGCTGTTGACCTAAAAGCAGGCCCTGTGTTTTCTCAGCGCACATTTTGCACAATGTATAAACACCCATTCGCCCACCAGGATGGGCAATTTGCACCACAAGTGATTTGCAAATTGGAATGCAATCTAATAGGGTTTATGTCATTCTGTACTTTTTTATGGTGTCGCTAAAAGAGTAAAATGCCTACATTAATTAGGCAAGTTGCAATTTGCGACCCCAAGTTATTTACTGCAAATGAAGGGATGGAGGTTTGCAAGAGATAGTACACCCCTGTTCCTGCATTTACATTAGAAAATGGGTAACATTTTTTGAAGTAGCCTGAGTGCCCTTAAAAAAGGACTTGCTCTACTTTTATATACATTTCCCAAACTAATTGGGGGGCATCGAAGGTCTGTGGGCCTCATAAGAGACATGCTGCACCATAAGCAGAAGAGCAAAACAAACACTGGGCACAGCTAGCCCCACACAACTGTGTCCCCCCCATAAAGGATAAATAGGTCTCACTCATCTGCATCCGTATCTACCAAGACTTACCATCGGGCCATCTGCCGAGCTCGGGCAGCTCACTATGCTGCAGAGTTTCGCTGCAGCCTAAACCCGTCGAAGACCATCTTCCAGGCCGTGAAGGATCTGGTAGCGAAGCGAACTTCCTCTGCAGGGATCGACTTGGGAAGTTCTAATGCGACACCACACTCTGCTACCCTGCTCTCCTTCCCCCCTCTTCCCTTAGATGGGTTTGACAAACTCGCTCTGTGAGTTAAATCTGGCTCTCCATCCGATCCAGTTAGGCCCGCTCTGTTTAGAGAACAGGCCTTTATGGGGCGCACTGCGGTGTGTTCCCTTGTCAACCTCTCTTTGGAGACAGGGGTGGTTCCAACTAAGTGGAAGCAGGCGGTGGTGTCTCCCATCCTCAAAAAGCCTTCCCTGGACCCTTCTAAGCCCGAGAACTATCGTCCCATCTCGCTGCTGCCTTGGCCGGCGAAGATAACAGAGGCCCATGTCAACTCGGCCCTGTCTGAGTACCTCACACGAACCAATGCCCTCGACCCCACACAAAACGGCTTCCGTGCTGGTCACAGCACGGAGACCGCCCTTCTTGTGATGGTGGAACATCTCCGTGCGGTGTTGGATGCTGGACAGACGGCGGCGCTGATACTGTTAGATCTCAGCGCCGCCTTCGACACCGTCTCTCACAGCATCCTCCTGCATCGGCTCGAGGAGATAGGTGTCGGTGGACAGGCCCTGCAATGGTTCCACTCCTACCTTGGCGATCGTTCCTTCTGTGTCTCCATCTCTCCCTTCAAGTCCAACTTCCAGCCACTGGCCATGGGGGTCCCACAGGGATCCTCGCTGAGCCCCACGTTGTTTAATCTTTACGTGAGACCGCTAGCTGATGTCGCGAGGCAGTGGGGCCTAACCTTGGTCTCATATGCCGATGACACACAGCTGGCGGTTACTCTCAGCGGGGACGCGGAAATGGATGCCCCCAGGTTTCAGGATGGATTGAAGGCGGTGGCTAGCTGGTTGACAGGGAACTGTCTCCAGCTGAATGCCACTAAAACAGAAGTTATGGTTGTCGGCAGGGGAGCGGAACTCTGGGGCGACCAATGGTGGCCATCTGAGCTGGGACCATCCCCGGCGCCGGTTTTGGAGCTGAAAAATCTGGGAGTGTGGATAGACTCGGGCCTGACTTTCGTAGGGCACACTAAAAGAACAGCGGCTTGTTGTTTCGGTCTGTTGAGAGGCTTAAGACCTGTTCTTAAGTACTTTGATGCCCCAACTAGACAGCTTGTAATCCAGGCTACTGTCATCTCTCGCCTGGATTACGCGAGTTCCCTTCTCGCCGGGGCCAATCAGGCCGAACTTACTCGACTACAACGAGTACAAAATGCCGCAGCCAGGGCAATTGTCGGCCTCCCTAAATTCTGTTCGGTCGCGAATGTTCTTCGTTCCCTACACTGGCTCCCAATACGGAAGCGGATTCTTTTTAAGATACTCTGCCTCGCTTTTAAGATCTTGAGAGGCATGGGTCCTGAAATCTTGTCTGGCTCTCTTTCCCTTTATGTCCCTACTCGCGCTCTTCGCTCCCAGGGCCAGGCCCTGGCTGTAGTCCCCAGATACAGGCTCTGCCGCATGGGCGGCCGTTCCTTTGGTGTAAAGGCGGCATCAGCTTGGAACTCCCTCCCGGTGGAATTGCGCCTGTTAGAGGATCTTATGGCTTTCAGGAAAGCCTTGAAAACATTCCTGTTTTAGTTTTCTACCCCCAGTCTGTGCTATGTATTTAGAGTGGTCCTCTTTGGTTCTTTTAGCTGTGTTATGTTTCTTATGCTATCTCCTTGTCAATGCGCCAGGACGCTCCTTAGCTGGAGTAGCTGTGCGCATAATAAAAACCTATAACATAACATAACATAACATAACTCAGGCTCTCTTCCTCACGGAGAGCAGCTCATATACCCAGAAGAAGAGGAACGATGGGCGTGGTGCCTAGAGCCTACTTAAGCGAGTACATTTGAACATCTGGACTTACATCAACACCTCTATGCACATTTGAATCTCATTGTGAAGTGTGAACGGAAAATCAAGAGGGATCGGACATGAAGAAATTTGTGGTAGCACTATTGGTAGAATATTTCCCTTGGGCAGACAAGGCACTACTAGAAGGAGATATACAGAGAGCACACAGAGACCCATTTGGGAAAAACAAAGAGAGGAAAACTCCGAGAAAGAGACTCGTTAATTTCAAAACTTATGTACTAAAAGATAACATTTTGGGAGAGGCTCTGAAAAAAGGTAACTTTAATAAAGATAACTGGACCTTCAGAATAAGATTGGATATGTCGAAGGCCTCCCAAACCAGACAATGGGAACTAGGAAACTTGATGTCAGAGCTTCAACAGCTAGGTGCTACGGTGCAAATGAAATTTCCACCATCTCTTAGGATAATGTGGCGGAATAAAATGAGAAACATGAAAGATCCAGAAGAGGTTAAAACATTCATTGAATTAATGCGAGACCAGAGAAGATCAGAAGAACCATTGAGCTAATGAGAAATCCTTTGAAATCCTTTGAAAGCATAATATTGGTTAAAAACTAAAAGTATAATGGTGTTAGGCTACAAAAATGTTTTTTATGCACAAGTCAAGAATCACGGAGTAGGGAGGCACAAAGGGTTACGAAGATAACCGAAGGAAAAGAAGAAGGAGGCTTCCCCGGGGAGGGTAACACACATACAGAAAAAAGAAAATACAAAAACATCACAAAAAAGAAGAAGGGTGGGGCGCAAAATAGGGAAAAAAAATCCTCATATGCTGGAGCAGAAGGAGAAACAAAACGGAGTTGCATTTTACAAACAATGACATAAATTACATGCAGAAGTGGAAAAGTGCTAGAAAGAACCGAATGAATGGTGAGCATAAGTAGAGACATCAAAATACTATCTTGGAATGTAAATGGACTGAGGACGAAGAGCAGGAGGAACAAAATCTTAGAATATATTAAAACATCGGAAAGCGAAATAATAATACTCCAAGAAACCCATCTCCTGAAAGAAGAATGGGCTCAAATAACAAAGACCCTAGGCTGGATAGATACAAATGTTTGTACTACACAACAATGCAACATCAAAGGAATTGCAATAATTATAAAAAAAATCCTTAAAAGCTGTCATAGACTCAGTAGAAGTGGATAATAAGGGAAGATGGGCGATCGCCAAAATAAAGATTGAAAATAACCCGCTTACGATTGCAGGATATTACGGCCCAAATCTGGATGATGAAGATCCCTTACGAAAACTTTATTCACAGTTATTATTAGCCACCTCACCTATAATACTGGGAGGGGATTTTAATCTAGTAATGGATCCCAAATTAGACAGGTCACGACCAGGGAGACAGGCAAATCTGCCAAAAATGAGAGAGTGGATTGGCTTCTACAAAAGAGACCTTGAGTTGATTGACATCTGGAGGGATAAAGGAGAAATCAAGCAACCTTTCACTTTACACAATAAAAAATTGGGACATAGGTCGAGGATTGACTATTTTCTTATCGATCAAGATTTGTCTGAAAGTGTAAAAAGTGTAGCACATCTTCCAGCACATATATCAGACCACTCGGCTGTGCAACTAATTCTACAGGTCAAAACAACAGGAGCAATAAGAAGATTCACAGTAGAAAGGGCAATATTACAAGATCAACAAATGATAAAGGAATTAGAAAACGAAACATCAAACTTCTTTGAACTCAACAAAACAAGCACCAAAAAATGGATAACTTGGGACGCGTACAAAGCCGTGATAAGGGGGAAGCTACTGAGTCTAGGGGCTTATAAAAATAAGAAATTAAAGCAAGAAATCACAGACCTGGAAACTAACATCAACACTCTAGACACTTTAATATTAAGGGAACAAGAAACGAGTAGAAAAGATGAATTACTGCAAGAAAGACAGCACAAAAGAGAAAAAGTAGAAGATATCTTGGAAGAAAGAGTGCGAAAAAAATGGGAGTCAAGCAAGTTAGCAAAGCACGAATATGGGGAGGGATGTGGAAAGTGGTTGGCATGGAAACTTAAAACAGATCTAGCCAGAAATAAAGTAAGGAGTATAGATCAGGAAGGTCAAACAGTTCAAAGCACGGACGAAGACACAATCAAGCAAGAATTCAGGAATTTTTTTGAAGGACTATACACGGAAGATACTAACCCGCAAGAAACCCTGATCAACTCCTATCTCGAAGATGTTCCATCCTCAGCATTAACGGAAGAAGACAAGAGAGAATTAAATAAGGAGATTCTAACAAGTGAAGTAGAGGAGGCCATTAAGAGTTTGAAGAAAGGAAAGGCAGCAGGACCTGATGCTTTACCAAATGAGTTTTATATAGAATTAAAAGATATCTTGCTCCCACACATCACGGACCTGGCAAACCTGATCCTCAAGCAAGAAAGCAGTATACCAGATTCCTGGAACGACGCGATAATCACCATCATCTTAAAACCCGGAAAGGACCCTGCCAGATGTGAATCCTATCGTTCGATATCACTCCTAAACTCGGATTATAAAATCTTCACTAAAATAATGGCAGCAAGGTTAGGAAAAATATTGCCGTTACTTATAAACTCGGATCAAAAAGGATTCATCAAGGGGAGGCAACTGCATGAAGTCACACAAGAGCTTCTGACCGCAATAGACATAGCCACGCAAAAGAAAGCCCCTCTTACCATACTTACTGTCGATGCCGCAAAGGCATTCGACAGAGTTAACTGGGCCTTTCTAGAGAAAGTCATGATTAAAAACAACATTGGTCAGCCCTTCATGCATGTTGTAAAACAAATATATAAGACACGAAGATCTAAAATTTTAATCAATGGCAGTCTCACGGATGACGTGAAGATAGGCAGAGGAACGAGGCAGGGGTGCCCTCTTTCGCTTCTGCTTTTTAATTTATACATTGAACCGCTTGCAAATAATTTAAGGAAAGCTAAAGGAATCACTCCATTCAAGTATCAAACATGGGAGAAGAAGATTGCATTATATGCGGATGATCTAATGATTTTTACGGACGATTACCCTAAAGCTAAGGATAAGATTGAAGAAACCATTAGTGCGTTTGGGAAGGTCTCGGGCTATTTGGTAAACCATACAAAAACGGAAATTATGACCTGGAACACTCAGTTCAAAAGCCCAAATATTAAGAAAGAAATAAGATACCTGGGAATCTTAGTGAATCATGATCTAAAGAAAATCCCGCAACATAACATAAACAAGGTAGCAGGAGAGGTGAGAAAACTGCTTAAGATATGGTCCATCCTACCACTAAGCTTGATAGGAAGATCCAACATCATTAAGATGTCAATTGTACCAAAGTATACATTTCTGTTTAATTCAATTCCTCTGGAATTCGGAAAATCATTGTTGAAAAAACCACAAAGTGAAATTGCAAGTTTCATATGGGCCTCGAAAGGCACAAGGATCTCATTAAAAAAACTTCGAAGGGGGAAGCAAGATGGAGGACTTGCTAGCCCAGATCTGGTGGAGTATCATAGGGCGTTCCACTTCAAAAACATCCGAGTGCTACTAAAAAGTCACCAAAACTACCCAAGACATCTACAAGCAACGACAGAATCAGTTGACCACTTCTTATTTAAATTTGGACACCCCAAGTACTTCAAAAAAATAAAATTGAAGATCTTAAGGGAGGCAGCAAAAATGTGGACACAAATTAGAGGAATTTTAAACATCCCGTATTATAGTGAAATGGCCCCTATTTGGTGTTCACCAGGTACTCCAGAATGCCTAAAAGACACACTGGCAACTCCTTTAAAATTTGCAAACATCAACTACTGGGGACAGTTATTGAACTGTTCAACTTTGAAAACATGGTCAGAACTTCAAAAGATGACTGATAGCTCAATTTCCAAATTTAAATACTACCAAATCTTAAGTTGGTCTAAAATGATACCTACCTATAGCAAAGAAAATGAAAAATTAGAAAAAGAAATGGTAAGGGTTACACCGATATCAAAAGAAGTGGCAAAGTGGTACTGGGCGTTGATAACTGCTGGAGATAGAAACATAAGTATCGAAGGTCAAATCTGGGGGAAAGACTTATTGACAGCAGACTTGGATTCAATTTGGGAAAAGTCAGTGGGGAAATGTTGGTCGACTCTTAAATCTGCGGCACTGAAAAGGAATCACTTATATACCATACATCGAGCTTACTGGACGCCAAAAAAGCTGTCCAAATTTAAAAATGCAGGAACAAAGAAATGCCCGAAATGTGGGGAAGAAAAGGCAGACGACATTCACATGTTTAGAAACTGCCCCATACTAAAGGAATTTTGGAATGAAGTTGGTAAGACCTTGAGCATAATCATGAACAAAGAAATAACTGTAAGTACTACTCTTACTCTTTTTGGGATCGAAGATAAAGTTGAAGGTGGGGGTTTAAAAAAATGTCAAGAAAACTTACTCTTTGTGCTAATTGCAAGAAGGGAGATTTGCATTAAATGGGTTGGATCTTCCCAACCAACACATGGAGATTGGATGAACTCGGCTGTAAGGACAAATAAACTAGATAGAAAGGGAAACAATTGTAAGAGATTTAAGTACTGGGAAAGCTTTGAAAACCACCTAAATCCCAACACAGAGTAGTAACATCAGTCCTATGATTAATGCAAAACAACTTCTGGCGAACAAGTATGGTACTTGTTGAGTAGCCATAGTGGCTAGCTCCCCCCGTTTTGAAACCAGAGTTTAAACTATGAGACGGTTGAAGGGTACTCCTCTAAAAAATCATCGGGAAGATGATAAACCCCCCAGACAAGAGAGACCAAGGGGCAGAACCGGAAAAGAACAACGAAAACTAGAGGCAGACACCTGAAACGCCGAAGACATAAAGCTTTGCAATATGAGGACAAAAATAAAAATAAAAATAAATAAAAGAAGTGTGAACGGCAGCAGTGCCTCTTATTAGTGCATCAACGAGTGAGAACAGGCTAGACTTTCAAAGGGGCCACTGTTGCCGGAATCACTCGGTGACTACAAAGAGTCCTAGCTCTCCTCCACGCAATGGGTAAGCCCAAAACGGATAAGTCGCAACCTCAATCGGGAGATGCAACAAGCCAAATGAAGGCACAGCGCAAAGAGTGGCTTCGAAACCCACAGACCACACTAACCACATGCATCGTTTTTACGAGTTTATGGTGGCCGTCTTAGACATTAAAACTACGTTGGGCCCCAAAATAGATTCACTCTGTGTTGAAATGGGATTCTTACATGAAGATCACAAGAAATTAAAGGACAAGGGTGGGGGGTAGGTTGGGGGCCACTAGTATGGGGATGGGTGCAGCAGGGGAGAAAAATGAAAACAATCCTCATTCCCACTATTTTTGATTTCACCAATTTTAACTTGAACGATACGGGTGCTGGAATGGTGATGATCTGGGTGCTAGTGTTGGTGTTTCAATTTTTTGTTTTCATGGATAGTTGAAGTTCTGAGCAACCATGAGTTCTATTCAGATTCTGTCCTGGAACGTCAACGGCCTGCACACTAAACAGAGAAGACACAAGATCATACAATATTTACGGGATTCCCCTGCGCAAGTCGTTGTCCTCCAGGAAACTCATCTACATGAGGAAGAGAAGACCTCTCTTTTTAAACGCCTAAGTTGGGTTGGCTCGTATGCATGCACTAGTCAGTCAGCAAATATTAGAGGGGTCTTAGTTTTATTTAAGAATCAGCCAGGGCTCAGATTCCATCTCAGCTAGGTGACCCAAGTGGCAGATGAGTCATTGTTAAAGTTGTTATAATGGAGACCCTGCTCACCTTCGTTGGATATTGTGGTCCCAATCATGATGACCCCTCTAGTCTTAAGTCTATTTTCTCTCTTTTGCTTGACTTCCCGGAACCAATGGTTCTGGCAGGAGATTTTAATATCGTTTTGAATCCTGCACAGGATAAATCCCCAAATATTAGAGCCTTGGTCCCTTCTAAATATCAGGAGTATTTAATTGGAGCAATGAAGCAGTTTTCTTTATCAGATATCTGGAGAGATAGATCAGGCCAGCAGCTAGGTGTCTCATACCGAAACTATAAATAACGGCACCAATCGAGAATAGATTTTGTTCTGATCAGCTATTCACTAAGAGGTAAGGTTAAAAAAAATCATGCTTGGCAACCGATCTTTCAGACCACTCCGGTGTTCTTCTGGGGTTGGAATGTCCAGTATATGTCTATTAGGACATGGTTTTTGACTGTGCCCTACTTTTGGAGGAAGAGGAGATCTCCTTTCTTTCACAAGAAGCGGAATGGTTTTTGGAGGTGAACTCTGGCACAGCTCCAATAACCATAGTTTGGGATTCTCTAAAAGCCTTCTTGCGAGGCCAAATCACCAGCAGGTCTTGTTACAGAAATAAAAAGTACAAAGAAGAGAGCTCGGATATTGAAATCAGGTTGAAGGATGCGGAAGTAGATCTATTGAGTCAAGTTCCCCTCGAAATCCAGCAAGTGCGACAGGCCAAGGTCAGCAGCCTAAAGGCCCAGTTAGAAAATGTCTAGAACATTAGGCTTACTCGAAGATGGGAGGCCAGTAAGATCTCCCACTTCGAGTATGGGGAAGGGGCAGGCAAGCTCCTTGCATGGAAGAGCAAATCAGATGGAGCAAGGAGCTATATTAAGGAAATCATAAACGACAATGGTACTCATTCTACAGATGAGGGAATTTGCGACGCCCTTCAGGTCTTTTTTCCAAGACATTTTTCATGAAGATGGCAGAGTAGATAGCCATAGCGCACAGAGGTAGCTTGGAGGTATTCCTCTTCCCTACCTTAACCCAGATCAGCAGCAACATCTAGATCGGGCCTTCTCTCACGCTGAGGTGAGGGACGCTATCTCACGCTATAGAAATGGGAAGGCTGCGGGCCCAGATGGACTCCCAGCCGAGATTTACAGAGGGATGAGCGACAAGATCGCCCCCACTATGACGTCCCTCTTCAATCAGATATTACAAGAGGGCCTAAATCTCCCAGCTTCATGGAATGATGCCACTATAGTCCTGATCTTGAAACCAGGGAAAGCGCCATCTAACTGTGGGTCCTATAGGCCCATATCTCTCCTGAATGCCAATTAAAAATTCTTCACTTCAATACTGGCAGCAAGATTGGGACTTCAAAGTCAAAAAGTACTTTATTCGGTTCATAAAAAAAAAAAACATAAAAGTATATTGAACATCAAGAGTCAGTGCCATAGCTAAATACAAAAAACTTTGCTACATTAAAAATTTCCCAAATATTAGACAACATCTGTAAATACAGGAGGGCCGGTTTTACTTGTTTGAACCCCTTGTCTTTGATAAGAGGGATAATGAACCTTTTGCGAATGGGACGGAAATGTTCACAAAAAAAGATAAAGTGCGCCGTATCTATAATAGAAAATCCGTCGCAAGAACAGATCTCCAGATCCATCTCCTTGGTCCAACCCGGGCGTTCTGTAAGGAGGAGATGGAATTTATTCAATCTAAATTTTGTTAATAAGAATCGATGGTTAGATAGGGTTCTATATCACTTGTGGTTATTAATAGCTGGTGAGCCCTTACTGTAGGTTTTTTAGTTCCTTATCTTCTCTAGCCAAAAGTGTCATCAGGTTATATGTATTCTTCGCCCATTTCACATCCCCCTTCACTAATTTAAGTGGCAGGTCGAATAGTTCTGGACAACCTAATTTGGCTGCTAGTTTTTTGACATAATTCAGCCAAGGAATGCAATTACCATGCTCTAATGCCAAGCAATCCCTAAGAACCTCATGGTTCAGCTCCAATTCGGGGTTCAACCAGACTGAAATCCATTTTAGTAACGCGGCTATAGCTATCCGATCTTCTAAGTATTTTACCCCGCACTCTTGATGAACGATGTACCCGGAAGTTGACTGGGGAACAGACAGGATGTAACAACTTTACATTTTTGATCCCCCACAAATCAGCTCCGTACATGGCTAAAGAAACACATTTGCCATCATATATTTTCAACACGGCCTGCAACGGCTTCACACCCAATTTGTGGGAAAATCCCAAAACAGCCAGGATAGACCTAGCAAAGGCATTTCGTTTTGCAACCAGCTGGGGTAACTATGTGCAGTTATCGTCGAAAATGACCCCTAAATACGGAAATCTGGAAACCCTAGACAGAACATTCCCTTCACAGAGCAAGGTCTTAATTTTTTTGCCTCTATTCCCCACAATCATTACATGCGATTTAGAAAAATTAACACTCAGATCCAGCGCTTTCAAAAAATCAGCAAAAGAGTTTAAAAGGCGTTGCAACCCTACTGCTGTGCGTGCTAAAAGAGCAGCGTCATCGGCATAAAGTAATGCCGGTATGAGAAACTTGCCTGCCCTCGGTATATCTTTACACGCCTCACTTAAAACAGCACCTAGATCATTAATATAAAGTGTAAATAATAGGGGGGCTAAAATACAACCCTGCCTGACACCATTTGTAATCCCGATCTTGCCCGTGCAGTTACCCAGACGGTCATATCTGACTGTGGCCGAGAGGTCCCTATGTAAATCTGCAAGGAAGTGCACAATGTTTTCATCAATGCCAAACTTCAGGAGCAACCCCCATAATTTGGACCTATTCACTCGGTCGAAGGCTGAGGAAAGGTCCATGAAGGCTAAGTATAATGTGCCCTTTTTGACAATTGTGTACTTCCCAATCAGTAATTGAAGGTTGAGGCTTTGATCTATCGTGCCTCGTCCCTTCCTAAACCGAAATTTGTTCATAATCATAAACGACAATGATACTCATTCTACAGATGAGGGAATTTGCGATGTCCTTCAGGTCTTTTTCCAAGACATTTTTCGTGAGGATGGCAGAGTAGATAGCCACAGCGCACAGAGCTTGCTTGGAGGTATTCCTCTTCCCTCCCTTAACCCAGATCAGCAGCAACATCTAGATTTGGCCTTCTCTCACGCTGAAATAAGGGACGCTATCTCACGCTGTAGAAATGGGAAGGCTGCTGGCCGACTCCCAGCCGAGATTTACAGAGGGATGAGCGACAAGATCGCCCCCACTATGACGTCCCTCTTCAATCCGATATTACAAGAGGGCCTAAATCTCCCAGCTTCATGGAATGATGCCACTATAGTCCTGATCTTGAAACCAGGGAAAGCGCCATCTAACTGTGGGTCCTATAGGCCCATATCTCTCCTGAATGCCAATTAAAAATTCTTCACTTCAATACTGGCAGAAAGATTGGGTCTTGTGGCAGGAGACATTCTACATTTAGATCAAAAGGGTTTTGTTAAGGGTCAAAATCTTTCACACCTTACATATGATTTAATTGGTGCAATCGATCTGGCTTCTACATATTCTATTCCACTGGCAGCTATGGACGTGGACGCCACCAAGGCCTTCGACAGAGTGAACTGGATTTACCTGTCGGAGGTCTTGGTAAAATTCAACCTTGGAGAAAAATTCTGCAGCACAATACAGTCTATCTACCAGAATCCAACAGCCAGACTTCTTGTAAACGGCAATATCACTGGCTACTTCAAGATCTCTAGGGGGACTAGACAGGGCTGCCCACTCTCCCCTCTCTTTTTTGATTTATATATTGAGCCATTTGCTCAACGACTCAGGTACGACCCTAACATCCAGTATTTCAAATATGGGGAGTGGGAGAGGAAGGTCGCCCTCTATGATGATGACATCTTAATTCTTACAGCTAACTTAAACACAGCATTTCCAGCTGTTATCAGTCTAGCTCAGGAGTTCGGTCTGGTTTCAGGCTATGAAATCAATGCTTCAAAGACGGAGATCATGGTCTGGAATCGGGAGGCAACCCAGCATCAGCACCAGATAAGTCCTAGAATGAGGTATTTGGGGGTAAATATTTTGCACGAAATCAATAAGATTGCTGAGACCAATCTGACAATGGTGGCAAGGGAGTGTCTGAGGCTAATGAAATCTTGGACCTCACTCCCCTTGTCTATCATTGACAGAGGTAATCTGGTCAAAATGTCAATACTCCCAAAAATCAACTTTTGTTTTAATTGTATTCCCCTCCATTTTGAGAAATCCTTCATTGATAAAATCCAGTGGGATATCAATTTGTTTGTTTGGGGATACAAATCTTCCAGGATTGCTTGGAAAAAGATAAGGCGCAGGAGACAGAAGAGAGGTCTTGCTTTGCCAGATATCCAGCTATATGCTTGGGTCTTCCAACTTTCGCACTCAGGCATGCTTTTGAAAATGCTGCTTAACACTGGTGCAGGAGGGATGTTTTTAGCTATGCTTAGGGATGCACTTTTACCGGTGGAGGGTTTTTTGTTCAAATTTGGCGATCCAAAGTTTAAAAAAAAGTTACGCTCAAGGTTCTCCAGGGCCTAGGCAAAACATGGGCAAACTTAAGGAGTTCAGTCACTCTTGGTACTTCTCCAGCTTGGCCCCCTTCTGGGACTCCCCTGGGGCTCCAGAATGTCTGAGGGATAGGTTGGCAATCCCTCTGAGGGAAGCCAGACTGGCAGACTGGGGGGATTTGATCCCTGATGGCACTGTTGTTTCATGGGAGCAACTTAGGGACCGGGTTGTGTGGGTTTCTCTAAATTTAAATATTTTCAGTTGGTAAGCTGGGTTCAGTCACACTTGCAAACAACCTGTGGAAGCTTACTAGGAGGAGGTAATTTCCTGGAACACCAGCTTGTGACTAGGCCCTCTGGGAAGAAGGAAGTTTCTTTCTGGTATCAAGCCATATCGGAAGCAGTGGACGGCAAATTAAAACTTGCCGAGGAACTGTGGGGAGGTTCCTTACCAGCACAGGACTGCGATACATTATGGCAGAGCTCATTTAAGATCTTATACGAAATAGTAAAACCGGCATGGTTAAAAAGGAATCACCTGTTTACTATTCATAGGGCTTACTTTTCCCCACTAAAACTTTCTAAAATCAATAAATGCTCACCTGTCTGTTGCAAGAAATGTGGGCTGTCCTCAGCTTCTGCTATCCACATGTTTAAAGAGTGTCCAGCCTTAGCCTCTTTTTGGGACAGCATTGGACAATTTCTAGCTGATACTATGGGGAGCCCTGTTACTAGCTAGGAGATACATTGGTATAAAATGGACAGACCCCCCCCCCCTCCTTCTTAGAATGGCATACTTCAGTCTTGGCAATCTCCAAGCTAGATCTTATGGGATCAGGCAGCAAGAAGAAGAGAGCATTCTGAAATATTCTGCAATCAAGATGGGGCCCAGAGTCGATTGTATAAGTCCTATGATTATGCTGCCTCAATACTCTTTGGGTTATGTTGGATACTTCCAGTCTGGTACTGGTAGCTCTAAGACGAGGGCCATCTGGCTCTTGGAGCTTGGTAGAAGAGTTATCTCAGCTGCTTTCTTCATTAGCACCCAAGCAAGCTCTCATACCAGTAGGCGGGTTCCTCCATTTCCAGACACCTATGCCTCTTAGCTTGCTGAATGTGGGTATAGATAACTTGAGAGTGCATTGAAGTGAGATTGGTGGTGAAGGAGGATAAAAAAAGAAATTAAAAAAAGAAATTAAAAGACAGTGGAGGAATCTGAACTGGTGCTGGCATCTCTGCAACTTACAGTGTCTTCGGCAATGGGCCAGATCAAGTCATTCCAAAAGGAGGTGGAGTACCTGAAGAGTAAAGTAGAAGATCAGGAGGACAGATATTGCAGAAACAACACACACATAGTGGGCCTGCCAGAACTAATTGAGGGTCAAAGCATGGAGTTGTACCTCGAAACCTGATTCTATACAGTCATTCTCAATGGAAAATACTCCAGATACTTCTTAGTCAAACGGGCACAAAGGGTGCACGGTGGCCTTCCCCGTCCTGGCAATCCCCCTAGGCCAGTGGTCACATGCTTGTTCAAATATCATGACAGAGATCACATTCCACAAGTGACAAGAGCCTGTGGCAAATAGAAAATGCCACAGTGCATATCTACCTGGACCAGAATGGGTTCATTCACCGGAGAAACACTGGCCTAAATCCTCATCGGCTCTTTAAATTATTGGAATGGGCATGAACAGAAGTAGATTTACCATAGATAGCTGCTCTAGGAATTGAAAAGGCATGGATGGGAATACTTACTGGCAGTATTGTTGAGATTTGGCATGGGCCCTAAATTCCTATGATGGGTAAAGATATTGTACACTAAATCGCAAGTCAGAGTCAAGACAGGCTGCACCATCTCCCCCTCCTTCGAACTAGACCAAGGAACAAGACAGGGAAGCCCTCTATTGGCCATTATTTTTGAACTGGCCATAGAGACCCTAGCATGCGTGCTCCATTGTCTTGTTCTAGATTGGGGCATACAAGTGTACACACAGTGCCAGAACGTCTCTCTTTATGCAGACAATGTGCTAATCTACCTTTGTAGCCATAAGAAGGTCCTACAGGACCTAATGAAGTTACTGGATGTGCATTCCTGAATCTCTGGCTTCAGGGTCAACTGTTCCAAGTCTGTAGAATTCCCAATGAAATCCCTGTCTATTGAACAATGACACACCCTACCCAGCACTCAACTCACCTGGGCCTTTGACTCCTTTAAATATTTAGGAGTTCAAACTTATCACTCTCAGGCAGATCTAATAGAAGTCAACCTGGGCAAAGCAATTATTAGAGCCCGAGCCAAGCTATTATTCTGGACGGCACTACGTTTATCTCCAATGGGTTAGGTTGCCATCTCTAAGAAGCTTTTGCTTTGCTGACTCCTATATTTCTTTGCAACCTCCCCTACAGACTCCAGCACAAGATTATTAGAGTCGCTTCTTATGTCCCGATGTGTGGTAGCTCCAGGGCCAAAGTGGTACTCCAGAAATTTTACCTCCTCCTCTCATAAGGGGCCCTCGGGGCACCTAAATACGAGCATTACTATGCAGTGGCACAACTCTAATGGCCTATGAGATGGCTTAAGAGCAGTAACCTATCTGAATTAGATCCCTGGGCGTGTAAACATCGTTTACAACGCGGGGATTACATCGCGATGCCATTACATCGTGGTTTTTAGAACGCAAGTCATTACAACGACGCGCTGGATTGCGCTCTAGGCCAAGAAATAGTATAATTTACTATCCAACACCTTCCCTACTGTATGTAGACTAGAGTTGGAATAGTAAATTATACTACTCCTAAATCCAGCGCCCTCCAACGCAAGCCGTTGTAAAAACTTGCTTTGCAAAAACCACGATGTAATGTACCGCGGTGTAAATGAATGCGTTGTAACGTCATACATCCCCCTGGGCGGTAACACTGTGACAGCCAGCCGTTCTGGAATGGCTGCCCGGCTCTAAAGCACCACTGCAGGAAACACAGGGAAAACTTCTTATGTCTCTGGCCCGTAATAGCTGGTCGAAATATGTGCTGTCTAGCCACCAGTCCTCACCGTATGGCCCAAATCTCCCCATTGAAGTGCTCCCTGGCCATTTCCGCTTGCCTTAAGCATCCCGAATTGGAAATATGGCAGAAAGAAGGACTTGACACATGGGGGGACCTATTTATAGACACAAACATATGTGACTTCGTGGCTTTGATGAATGATTGTGAAGTGCCGCCAGGGACATTTCTACTCCATGCAACACTGACACAGCAACTCCTCCAGGTAACATTGCAATACATGTATATATATTTTTACAAAGTGTAAAATAATGTATTTTACTATTCTATTCTGTTTTATTATGAATCCCTATCTCCATTTATTTCTATGGTAAGGTGGTACAGAACTGGTAAGTGGCCACGGCTGGCACTGGACTTACTCCTAGTCTCTGCTTATGCACTACTATTTCTGTTCTGGTTCTTGTTTGGCTGCAGTAATCATGGACATTTTTGAATAGCCATGGGCTTATTCTTTTGTGGATAGGTGCCTCCAAACACTCCTTTAATCCCTCCTTACTGATCCCTAAATCCTTCTTAACATTCCCAATTTTCCAGCCAGTCTCTGACTGCTTCCTACCTTTACTGCTAAAACATAAGTGCCCATGTGAAGGGATCTGTTCAGCCAGGTGTAGGTCTCCACATGTATGTTTGCAAATATAATTTTGTGGATCATGAGTAGCACTATTAAACATACTACAACATACAGTCTGTGATTGGGCTGCAAGACGGATAGAGATAGATAGATAGATAGATAGATAGATAGATAGATAGATAGATAGATAGATAGATAGATAGATAGATAGATAGATAGATAGATAGATAGATAGATAGATAGATAGATAGATAGATAGATAGATAGATAGATAGATAGATAGATAGATAGATAGATAGATAAGCCGCAATGTGTACCCATTTAAGCAATCTGCTCATTTTGAATTGCATTTACTTACTTCATAGCATAGATGAAATGCAATACTTTTTGGGATTTTGGGATTTTGCTGTACAAGGATAATTCACTTACACCACATTTACTTTAGTTTATGCTCAAAGTGCCAGTAATAGATGTTCACTGTCTAGCAATACTAATAGGGCTTCACACTGCTCACAAAACACATGTAACAATGTATTAATCCCCGGAGGACTCTCAAAATACAAAGCCTTGCTTGTTAGATGTTGAGTTATGTCATGACTGTGGACAAGAGATAGGCAGGCGTAACCCTAAATTATTCAAGGCTGGAAAATGACCTGCTTCCCACCATACACTCCTGGGTTTGCGAGATGGAATGCTACTCTTTCACCACTAAATCCTGAAAACATAATGCTGTTGTGAACACACTCAAGTTATATTACTCCTCTGTGACTCCAATTTATCATGGACAAACTAAAGAGTGCAATGTCTTTCTGACTGAAAGAACTGAAGGAGACTTTTAAAGCCCGATTGCTTCCAAATAGACTTGTAAATTTGTTGAAAGTTGTGAATAATTTAGATAAGCCACAAGAAAAAATTGATTACTTCATTTACCTGTTTGCAGTGTATACAATTGGTAGCTTATGAATCCCATATGTAAGCTAGACAAAGGGTCTGCTGTTTCAAATCATTTTAACAATTCTGTGTATATTGGAAAATGAGTGTATACATAAAGGCCAAAATGCTTATTGAAATTGGATTGGTATTGTATTTACATGTAGTGCTTACCATCCCTGACGAGGCGCTTATGTGAACAGAAACCAGATAAATGATAGGACATTCTTTATGAGTCTATTTCTATTTTTCTACAAATATTTGTGGAGAGGAGCATGCTCTTTTCTGTGATCCAGGTTTCCATTTCAAAATACATCAAGTAGTATTCAAACATGAAGCAAATATCATTGATGTGCCTTATCCTGTGGCTTGAGTAGATACAAAACCTTTCTGTAAACCATATTAAAGAAAGTAGGATGCGCTTCTGGATATACATACATTGTAGATCAAACGCAACTTGATAAAAAGGAATTAGATGGATTTATAGAATGCAGAACTTTAGTGCAGGTGACCACTAATGTTGCCATTTAAAAACACTTGCTATTGACATTTAATATAAAGAGAAAATACAAACACTAGATGTTACACAGACAAAAGACTTAAGAAGTGATACCTATAAAAAAAAGCAGATAGTATTACTTCTATGAATTTGTACTGTGCATAGATAAAGACACGCATGATGTTTTATTGGGATTTGAATAATAAATATTAAATATTGGATATTACAAAGGATAGAGGGACTTTATAGTTAGTCTGACATTACACTCGTACATAACCTAGAGAAATTCAGCTGTTATAGTTAGCTGAGCAAACTATAACTTGTGCCCCTGAATTGCACTGCTGATGATGTCACATATTATATCACTCATGACATGGACAGTGACATCACTGGTGACATTACAAATTACATCACTCGTGACATCACTCATGACATCATCCAGTGACTGAGTGTTCCTTAAAAACTTTAAGAAAGTTATATATATATATATATATATATATATATATATATATATATATATACGTCAAGGTGTATTGAAGAATGAGTGGGTGCATGAGTGTCTGATTGGATTATTTAGTGAAACAGCCTTTACAACAAGGATTTCACTATGCTGCACTTTTCCACTCTTTTTTTACACCCTTTCCACGTATTTGTTACTACACATGCTTTTACCACACATTTAAGGTAAGTTGGGCTGTCATTCAACCACTTAAAACAAATATAGAACAATGACTCCATCTTGAAATAATAAGGAGTTAATATTTATATTATTTATTTCTTTTTTTTCTTTTTTTTGTCCTCATATCCACCATGGTAGAAGAAAGCCATTGAGAAACAGACCCAAGAACCGCTGTCTCAGTATTATACTGGATGGGATTTTATGGAGAGGGGGGGGGGCGACATCCCACATCTGTTAATGGCTTAGTCTCACTTCTGGCTGCCATTGGGGAAGCCCTTAGCATGTCCTGAGCCGGGCTTGGCCGGTTATCCGCTGCATCGAAGGCTGGAGCATGGGCACCATAGTAGTGTAATCATTGGACCCGGGGGAAAAAAAAAAAACGGCTCTTTATTGTGCCCAAACCAGCTTGTACCAAAAGGCTCTTTTGTTTATATTTCCCAGTCTAGCTAGATCCATTCTGGCCATCTGTAGGATGGATGCCAACCAGTCCCCATGTGAGGGAGGTAGGGGGTCCTTCCACCTCCTGCAGATCTCTCTCCTTGCCAAGAGGATAGTGTAGAAGGCTAGACTTCTTGATGCTCCTTGCGCTCCTGTCAGAATCCCAAAGATTACTAAGGATAGATCAATGATAACTGGGAAGCCCAACGATCTTGTAAGGGTCCTCCCTATTGCTTCCCAAAATGGAGCGAGACTAGGGCATTCAAAAAACATATGAGTGTCTGGTGCTGCCTGGAGTCCACACCTTGGACATAGAACTGGGTTGCCTAAAGCAAATTTAGATAGCCTCTGGGGAGAGTAGTACGCTCTGTGAAGGGTGTATAGATGATTCCTACGAAGCCAAGATGGTTTTACTAAATTCTTTAGGAGCTCAAATGAGGATGACCAAAGTTTTAGTAGATCTGTATTTATATTATTTATGATGTAAAAAGATTCAGATACACAAAGAGAAAAGATCATCAGGTTTTATTGAAAACAAACTTATGGCATGTTTATGGGTTTGGAGGTGTGGGAACGGGCCACCACATCAACGCCCCTCTCCCACATCACCAAACTCTTCCCCTGACCGCCGTCATACAGTGAGTTTTCTCCTGGTCTGGTGGGAAGTTCTTTGGTTGTCCCAGGCAGTGAGCCTTAGAAAGGCATGACAATGGGAACATCAAAGCAAGTTCCTGCATCGCAGTCCATGCCGTGCAGGTGCTGGGGGTGCATGCATATAGGGGGGGCCACGATGTCCCCCCCTGCATGCATCCCCATGGCCCTGAGGCAACAGGGGGCCCTATAGGATCCCCTTAGTTTCCCCACCGCCACACTTTTGCCCACCATGAAAACTGTGGCAGTGAGAAAACTCGTAATATGCTTGGCAGGTCCCCAGCGGCACTGCCAGCATATTGCGGGCCCCAGACTGCTATGCCACCACCAAGGAATCACGGATCCCTGGCCGATGCCGCAGTCCACTGGTGGACTGACTGCAAAATTCCTTATACAGCGGTCAGAGTGCTGGTGCGCACTGCCTCTGCTGCAGCACCCCAGGTTGGCAGCTAATGGAGTTATCGAGTAAGGAACTTTAGCAATAATTCTAGCATGTGTCTTTTGCCCCATTTCTGTGAATTGAGACGAGTATACTACCACTCTTAGTTAATGGAATTTACAACCTTCATTGTAGAGTGTCCTCTACCTCATGACATGTAAAAAATATTAGATCATTCATAAAAATGTCAATTTAACCGTGCCTGCTGAATTTTGTAAAAGTATGGCAGTTCTCGAGACCTTGAAACACCTGGACATTCAGGTGATATAGGGACTGGTGAAGAGGTTTGCACGAGCCGCAAAGTGATCAACACAAACATGATGGGTGGGTTGAAATTGAAATTTGTCATGGCAATGGTAAACTCTACTAAGGTAAGTATGAATGGAGATTTTCCATTGCCACGTTGACTATTTTTCCTTCGGAAACCAACTAATGATCTTGAAAATTCCTCTTATTAAAGGATACTTTGTAAATAATCTTCTCCCTAACCAATATGTCTTAAAATCCAATAAATCTGTAACATCATCTCTCCTAGCCCCAAGGATGGGAGAATGCCATTGACTAAAGAGAAATATTTAGCAACTATGGTGACATAAACAAATAAAATGATCTTTTCAAAGGCTTTACCTATGGTGATGAATTCCAAAGGTGGATATGTCAAGTGCAATCAAAAAGGAAATACTGTTGAGTAAGAATAGCAGAGAACTTTCAGGAAGGTAGGATGGAGTAGGAAAATGTTTACCTTAAAAAGTATCATTATTTATTCCAATTTAGAGAAAAAAATAAAAGAGAAATTGAGTCAGAAATATGGGGCTGATGGAACCCAACTGATACTTAGCGCTAAGCTCATGGTCCACGTTGTTTGCAGTCGGCAGGTAGATGAGTACTAACGGTCTAAAACTAACTGGAGACGTATACGTTCTTGAGTCAAACTCTATGGGACCAAGCCCACCACACTTTTTGATTGTATTAAAGCACTCTGCATACTGGTCCACTGTGATTTTTCTTTTTCTCCACTGATCACTAAAATCACTGGTTTCTGTGTTTTTCAGCTACATCAGATTATGCATTTCCTCTCTTGCACTTGGAAATTAATAACTATTAATGATGTGATGGCATCAGCCTGGTGTTCCCTAATTAGATTCCTCCCATAAAGGCAGCTACCTATAGCTTGCTTAAAATGATCAAATTAGGCCACGTTCCCACTGATCTTGCCCAGCTTCATAGGGGTTTCATTTGGAAAACAATTTAAAATCACTGTGCATTTTTCTTTGGACCATTTAAGACTCAGCTTTTCTATTTCCATAAATAAATTCATCAAATGTTCTCATTCGCCTTGATTGAGAATTTATGCTATGATTTAAACTAAGATTAGCTCTTTTTGCTTTGTCAGATCTAATGTGCAGGCACCACAGTTGGGCTGCCCATGTTCTCCGTGACATGGAATCTAAATCACCTAGAGTTCAAAAGAACTTAAAGACCTGACACTTCACACTTTCCACTTTTGTAAAATTGCCCTGCCCTTCATTTTGATAGCGTCATGAAACCATAGTGAATGTAAAGTTGCAATAAAATTATTTACTATAACATAGAACAATCATCTAAACAGATGAACATATAAAAAGCAATGTCTAGATAAAGGAAATTACAAACATACCACACGTTTATTGCTAGGCACTTCCTGACAGAATTAAGCGAAAATATTACTAATGAGATTTGACTTTCATGAAGACCAATACTAAGGTTTATTCTAGGTACCAGGAACCAGATGAGTATTCAAATAAGAAAGATACCCTTGAACTCAGTTGTTTGGTAAAGAAAATGTCTCAAAGAAAACTCTTAAAATAGCCAGGAAGAGGGGGAGGTTTAATTCTCGTCTCTTTTCAAGAAGGGGTCCAGAGCAATTTCGAGTAGTTTTTGCATGTAGGAAGCTGACTCACCCAGAAAATGTCTCCCTGAAAGGCATTTTCTGTTCAAACCAGTCTTTTGCCAATAACTTGCAAAGGCTTTTTTACATGAAGCGAGCAATTGCATGAAAAAAAGTTACATAAGAGACCTCTGCTTTTGGAAATATGCTAAAAAAAGGATTCTGTGATTTCACATACTCCTCTTATGATAGTGTTTGCAGGACAAACTGAAGTGCCATTGAAGTTGAGTTTGCTGCACTTGTTGGCATGGGGAAGAGAAACAGAAGACATTCTTGGTTTTTGAGTTTGTCTGTTCTAGGTTGGATTTTAGGAGTCGTTTAGTGATACTACGCACAGGAGCTACATCACCTAGGATAAACTGTGGCAATGGAGGTCAGTTTCTAGAGGTTGCTAGATAGTAGCCGACCATGGAAATTTAGCTACCCTTTAAGAGCCCTTGCTTGTCCTACTTGCACTGGACACATTGCTTGGTCTACTAAAATACTGAAAGAAGAACTTCTGCTCTCGGTCGTTGAAAACATATGTAAAGAAGAAGAAGAAGAAAGTTATTATCTAGTCACTTAAAACCACATGCTTAACAAACAAAACAACATTTAAAAAAATGTGTAGCCTGACAATTCAGAAACTGAAATCCTTGTTAGTAATAGGCCTCTTACATAAATATTCCAAATAATATAGCAGGCAGTTAGTCAGCCAGTCTATGTATACAATAATTCTCACAATCTTTTAATAGAATAAATATGTCAAGAAATGTTACTGTCTTGCTACTGAGAACAAGGTTGGTCAAAGCAAGAGCCATGGACAGCCCTTTGGATGAATGGCTCTAAATATTAGTCACAAAAGGTGATTACATTCTCCTTGTATCTTTGTACATATGCACAAAAGATATGCAAAATGCATAGTAGAAGGTGCAATCTATATACCTAAGAAAACAATTATTGCTATTGGGAGAACAAAATTCAACCATTGCAACAGAAGGGATAGAAACCCAATGTTAATGTATAGACATTCCTATAAGAATTATGCCAATCTAAAAAAAAGAGTATAAGTATTTGTCAGCAATTTCTAATTTACAGAAACAGTATATACTTATATATATGTATATATATATATATATATATATATATATATATATATATATATATATATATATATATATATATATATATATATATAAATATATGTATATTTATATATTTATATTTATATATTGACAAATCCAGTCCTGCAGATTTGCCGGCTGCATCCACTCTTTGAAGGGCTAGTGTGAGTAAGTTGGTGCAGAATCCAATCTAAATACACAAAGAAACAAGTGAATCAATCAATCCCAAGGATGCCTTGTACTACACAGTATGGTTTTAAGAAATTTAAGTAGCAGCAACATGTTTCACCAAATCCCGGGCTTCTTCACAGCCAGTAAAACATGCACAGTAGTGCCCAACCACCTTTAAAGAAAATACTCCATGTCAAGCAAAAAAGGGCTTGGTCAGTGTTGCCATGGACATAGAAGAGTTTTCGGGATATTTGCTAAACTTCTTCCTTTTGGTTTTTAAGTTGACATAACACATTTTACCAACTTCACAATCATATGCAAGTACAATAATTGTAAAATATTGAATAATAAATATGCATATAAGTAAATGTATGAACTTTTGTGAAAGGGGCAACCACCACATTTCATACCAGATATGGTTTGCAAAATGAAGAAAAGTACAATAAATAAAAAATTATTTAATTTAAATGATACACTGGGCAAGTGCCAATAAACGCAAAAAAGAATAAATGATAAATAATGATAATTCAGGGCAAGTGCCCATGTACTGCCACAGCAAAAAGACACCTTGGCCAGGCAAAATATAATTCCATAGGCATTTCACATATTCAGATAGCCTCATGCATCCCTAAAAAACGATCAGTAAAAGCAATCGAATAATGTTAATCATATTGATTTATACATTAAATGCTATATAAGGACATGGTCACAAAATCGAATAAAATAAAAAGCCTATATATAAGCCCAACAGAAACCTAAAAATTCCAAGCACCCTGTGTATAAATAATATGAAACAATAAATAAATTGGATAGACCCACTTTTCTGGGCTAATCGTGATCATGATAGGGGATACATATTCAAGGTCACATATAAACAGTTTTGTGATTCGAAAACATGTCTAATATATACAAAGATAATCAGAGAAATACATCAGAAAAACATCTAAGAAACATCAGAAAAATGTCAGAAAAACATGCATAAAACTCAATGTAGGGTAGAGTTAGGAGAGGGAAAGACAGAGCAAGGGAGGGGAGGCAGGGTTAGAGTAAGAGGAGAAAATGGGGGACATGGAGAGACAGCAAACTACACTTATCCTATGTGATATCAGCCAATATGCACATGTAGCTCTTCATCCTCATTAAGACCCCCTGGGGACTTGCAAACAAGCAGGACAATGTACTTTGATTCCAGTACCCCGAGCTTCCACTCTCTATCTCCTCCACAAATACTGGGAAGGATCCTGTCAACACCAAAGAAGGATAAAAGGTCAGCCTTCTTATTATGTACTCTTGCTCAATGCCCGGCCACTGGATAACTTTCATCTAAATTCTTTATTGCTCTATAGTGTTTCAGTACCCTATTCTTTACAGAGCAGAGGGTGCTGCCTAATAGTACAACCCACATGGGCAAACAAGAACATATACCACAAAATCATGTGCACATGTAATGAATTTGTTGATGTAACATTTCCTCCCAGTGAGTAAGGTATACTCTTTTCAATTTGTACTGTACATGCAGGCTTTGCACCTGCCACACTTGTGGAACCCTTTCTGTTCACTTAGCCAACTGCCTTCACTTGAACGTGTGTTAACGTATCTGTGCACCAGATAGTCCTTCAAAGATCTTGCCTTACGGGACGTAATCTGGGGGTATGACACCATAGTCTTCCTAATTACAGAATCTGATCTGACTAAGTGCCAATGTTTATTAAGGATCTTTCGTAGAGCACCTGATTAATTGCTATATGTTGTGATAAGTCTCACTGTGTGTGTGTCCTGTTTTTTCTTTTCTTTCTGCATCAGAAGGTGCTCTCTTTGTGTCTGACCCACTTTCCTGCTAGCCTCTCTCAAAACTTTATGTGGATACCCCCTCGCTCTGAATCTGAATCTTCGAGTCATCATGACATCTCCAATAATAAAATCCTGTGTGCTACTGCATGTCCGTTTGGCTCTAAGGATTTCCTCATATGGTATACATCATTTCAACCTATGAGGGTGGTGGCTGTTGGCATGGAGAAAGCTATTGCCTGCCGTCTCCTTACGAAAAAGGCCAGTTTGTATTTTACCATAAACTTCTCTGACAGAGACATCCAGGTAATCATTTCACTTTCATGGATTTTATATGTGAAAGATAGATTAAGATCATTCTGTGAGATGTATGTAAGAAAATCTTGCAACTAATGTCTCGGACCATTCCAAATCAGGAATAGGTCATCAATATAACGAGTCCAGAAATTGATATGACCTATCCACTTCTCATTCTCCTCCATCCAGATACATTGCTCCCCCCACCAAGCCATGAACATGCAGGCATAACTGGGAAAAAAACAGCTTCCCATTGCGGTCTCCACAAGTTGGCGGTACCAAACATTGCCAAACACAAAGAAGTTATTCTCCAGGAAAAAAACAAAGCATCCCCTATAGCATCGTAGAATGATTAAATCTATGAAGGGGTTCATCCCTGATTTTCTTTTTGCATGCACGTATACCCAAATCATGCTTGACACATGTATCCCATGATGCCACGTCAATGATCACAAAATAGTTGTTGGGTTGCCATGGTATCTCAGAGATTTTGGTTATGAAATCCATGCTATCTCTGCAGTACGAGGGCAAAGCAAAGATGTTCGGAGGAGGTAAAAATCTAGATAAATTGAAGTTGTCCTCGAGATGCTGCACAACTGGATGGTAGATGTGAGGGATGGCATCAGCACCATAGTCCAGGTGTTTCGCCTCCAGTTGATCTACTTGAAACAGTCAATCTTGGGGAGGACAGCTTTATGTGGTTTTCGTGGACCTCTGTTTAGCTTTTGACCTGGTCTCTTTGGAGGGTCTTGGCAGACCTGGGCATTCCAAAATATCTCCGTGATATCATCATCAGGTTGCACTCTAATACCTTTGCCAGGGTTAGATGTGGTCCACAGCGTATACTAACATCACCAATACTAGTCACAAGGAATGTGAGGTAAGGATGTGTGCTTGCTCCCACCCTCTTTCTTTTATACATTAATGATTTAGTATCCCAGCTTGTGTTGTCTAAAAATGACGCTCTGCGTCTTGCTGTTATGAAGGTCCCATCCCTCTTCTTTGCAGATGACACACTTTTAATTTCCTAGTCTCTAATGAAGATACAGAGGCTATTGGATCATTTCAGAACTTTATGCAAACAGAAAGGCCTGGAGGTCAATCTCGGTAAGACCAAGTATATGGTCTTCAACTTATGTCCATGTGCTCGCGCCCATCTAACTCTTAATGGTGCCCATTAGCAAGAATTTACATATTCAAATATCTAGGGATCACTAAACAGTTTGACTGGATACCACAAATATGCAAGTGTATACTTAAGCTGGAGCAAAACGTAGGAGGTATCCTAAGGTCTCATCAATGTTCTCCCTTTCATCCAATATACCCCACTCAAAATCAATATTCTCCAAACATTAGGGGTTAACCTTTATGGTAGGGAACTGTGGGGAAACATGGACACAGGAAGCTTGAAAAAAGTAGAAAATTGACTCCTGAAACTCCTCAGCAGTCCTCCGGCTAGTACCCCTTTAATTCCCTTGCGGCTTGATTTGGGTCTCTGGCCCATCCCAAAAAAGGGGGCATTAAACCTCTACTGTATTGGTGCAGAATCTGGGCTTTCCCAGCACTGAAACTATATCAACAGGTTATAGAAGAGGTTTTGAGGCTGCCAGGGGTATTCACAATTCCTTGGTTTAGATATGTCCAACAACAGTTGAGTGAGAAAGGGTGTGGGAACCGTTGGCTCACTATGTTGGCTTTCTGCCAAGAAAACTCTAGGGATATCAAAAAGTAGGCTAAAGCACCTAAATTGACAGTACATTGGTAATTTGATGCTGGGCTCCCTAGTATGGGTTCCCTCACCACTGCCTTTTTAGAGGTTAGAACACAAAGATAGCTACTTTGCAGAGGTAGCCTCAGGTTAAAACACTCATTGTGAAATTTCAGTTTGGGACCTTGCCACACAGCCAAATGGGTGCCTGCATACAACTCAACAGACAGGAACTGTCCCTTTTGTCCCGAGTTGTCTGAAACTATTGTTCATGTTCTAATCTTTTGACCACCTTATGTCGGGTTCAGGAGGAAATTGATCTTACCACTCTGTCTCAACCTAGCGTTCAAAATCTGTGGCACTGCAATTTGTATCCTTAGAATTGATGCAGGACGGATTCTGGTTGGCAAGATGGCGGCCGCGTCTGTGGCCGTGTGAGTGGTGTGCAAACTGCTCCTCGCGCCTCATCACCTGGGGGCACCTATCGATTGATGCGGCCGGTTTTGCTGGAATTTAATTTTAAACAATTCGTCTACATCCATCCTGCTATGGCCTTCAAGCAATCATGAAAGCATATTCCTGTTTCTTTTTCCCCTCAATCTGTGAGGGATAACACTATTTGTGTGTCATCCACGTACAAGGTTAAATGGAAACCGAAATATCTTATCAGGCCCGCCAAAGATATCACATAAAGATTAAAAAGCATTGGGCTCAGTGAAGACCCCTGGGGGACCCCACAAGGCAGGCAGAACGGCTGGGATTTATTATTATCCAAGTCGACTGTTTGTGTTCTTTCAGATAGAAAGGATTGCAGGAGTTTCCAGGCAGCACCTTGTACCCCTACATCAGACAAACGGTCCATCAAAACCTTGTGATGGACCATGTCAAAGGCTGCTGACAGATCTAACATAATCAGTATAGCCTTCATTCCACAATCCAATGCCTCCCTTGCCTCTTCTAGAAATTTGAATAGAGCCAATTCCGTGCTGTGTTCTACTCTGAAACCATATTGAGTTGGGTCAAATATATGGTTGGTTTGGAAAAAAAGTGCTACGCTGGGTGTTCATAGCCTTTTCTGTGATATTTGCAGCAGTGGAAGCTGCAAGATTGGCCGATATCTGCTAGGGTCTGTGGGGTCCAAAGTCGTTTTTTTTTATTAGAGGGAGGATAGAGGCCTTCTTCCAATCCTTTGGAAAAATCCTGGTGGCAAATATATTATTAATCAGGGGATTTCAAGCAGATCCTATGACTTCCGGAATGGATTTCAAAACCAAAACCGCGCAAGGATCTGTGGGAGATCCTGATCTCATGGAGATTAAGAGTTTGGTGGTTTCTGCTATTACTAGCGGTGTAAAATGATCTAAGACTGGCCTAGGATTGGGTTCTAACTGGACTATTTCCAGTGGGTGTATTCCTTCTCCCTTCTGAGCTGGGGTAAATGTGGAAAAAATACATTCCACTTTTTGTTGAAAGAAAGAAGCCAGATTTTCACACAATTCTGGGCTACTTGCACTCTTAGGGGTATTAGGTGAGGCAAGTTTTTTCACGGTTTTAAAAAGTTCTTTAGGGTTGGACTTAGCTTGGAGGATTTCATTTAAAAAGAAATTATTTTTAGTTTCCAGCAGCAGTTCTTTTATAAAGAACTACTGCTGGAAACTAAAAATAAGACTGTGCTTATATGTTTATGTTTATGCGATTTATAAAGCGCGCAACTACCCGTGGGTGTCTTGGCGCTGAGGACTGGACCCAAGAAGGTAAACGTAGCGCGTTTATTGGTTGAAAAGCCATGCCTTTATCTGTCTCCTGAAAGTAAACAGGGTCTTGATGTTAGGAGGAAGCTTGTTCCAAAGTTTACTGGTGGCTCACAGAAAGGATCTGTCCCCCCATGAGGCTTTTTTTGTACAGGGGACAGTAAGCATATTTGCAGTGGAGGAGAGCAATTGTCTGGGGGGGTTGTACGGGCGGAGGGATTGCTTAAGAAAGTCAGGTCCGATGGAATGAATGGCCTTGTATGCGATGCAAAGAACCTTAAACTTGGCTCTGCTTCTGACAGGCCGCCAGTGGAGTTGGCGAACCACTTGGAGATGGGTTAAATTTGGGAGTGCCTGTCAGGAGCTTGTCGTCTGTTTTGCCTTTTTCCCTCTTTCACCTCATACCTTCTTCATGCACTCCAGCCTTCTCTTTGTATTTCTAGGGTCCCAGTATTTCAATGTTATCTCATTTAAAATATATATCTTTTTTTAATCCTGTGTCATTCATGAACATAGGTTCCAGATGATCAGGGTACTGGTTACTACGTAAGAGATATTGTACTGTTGGGTATCTTTACAATCCTGCTGCATTTTGCAGGTGTTAGGGTGCTGGAAATATGTGTGTCCTGTGTCTCCTTATCCCCTTTGCCATGGGTAAATGATACCTCCTCCCTGTTAGTGTCTCTTGCTATCCACCTCCCAACAAATTGCTTTGGGAGCTGTGGTTTACAATGGAGGCTGAAGCAGGTGCCCCAATAACCCCTGGTTTAATCAGGACCATGAGGAAAGCGGTTTTGTCAAGTGCTCTGGGATGCTTCATTGTGCACTCTTTTCCCAATATCTCATATAGTTTTGGACAGTTGTTTTTCGAAAGGTTTTGGGCCGGTGTAATTTAAAGATTTCTTATTTAAGGAATCTTTTCTGGTCACACTTCCAGCATCCACGACGCGTGCAGGTTAAGAGCGGTGGGGCCACGTAAGGGGGGATTTCGACAGACGATGATGAGGGAAAATTAATTAATTAATTAACTTTCCCTCGTTGTTGCCAGCCGAAAACCCCCACAACTCCCAGCCCCATCGCTCATACCTGTAGGGGCTGCAGTTGACTTCCAGCAATTGTTGTGAATGATGGCAGGTGCTGGAAGACGTGTGTACTGGTAATCAATGGGAAACGTTTTGGAAAGAGCTTGGCCAGTTGACAGCACATGTGGTACAAACACTGTGCATGCATTGGACATTAGTGTCAAGATTGCCCATGCTGCATGAGCGTCAAACCTGCTGTATTTGCCAAGGTTTGCTTTTGAACTTGGGAGTACTGGCACAAAAGCATCAGAAAAATACGAGCTACAGAAAAAAAGATACATTGACAAAGCAAATAGATCTAACGGTTGGGTGTAGCCAGCATACTTATGGTGACTAACTTTTAGATAGCCACTTGGGTCAAGCTTGGAAATTTTTCTCTGTGTTTGCCTCGGTTAAGGTGAACTACAGCAAACCTTCACCAAGACAAACCTCCTTCCTAAGGGTGACACAAGCTCACATCGCTGAAAGGCCGCTTCCGCTGTGTCTCACATGGTCATGTGTTGCCCTGTTGTTTTGAGTGCAAGAGCTCTCAATTGGCTGACTATTGCATATCAAGCCTCTTTCGCAGCACCCTGCCTAGCTAGCTGCTTGTAACATAATGCTCTCAATTTTAGCTTGCATATAATATTCAGGTAGTTCTTACATATGTGCTCTTCCAATTGTCTCCTGCAGTGGTGTAATTGCATATATGTCAAATTATCACTCCACTGCAAAAAATAAATATAATTAAAAAACTGTCATTTACAATGCCAGAAGCTCCAACTTTTAATAATGCGAGACCTATTGCATTGCAAATGCTTGTTGACATTGCTGCTCACTTGGGACTTAACATTTTTCAGACTCTGCAAATTATACTGTGTTGCCCTATTTACTGAGAGCCTTGATGTCAATACTTTCCTGCATTTGCATTTAAGATTTCTGTGATGCAATTTTTAATTTTTTTAAATAGATCTCTTACATTTCTATTCCTGATCCAGAACTCACTTATTGAGTCTGTCCTTACTTAATTGACTGTATTTTTGATATGCTGTAAGGTGCCTTATATCGGGGACACATTGTCTTATGACATTGAGGTTTTATACCGTCTCTGATTCATCCACTCTTAGGCGTGCTGTTGAGGTAATATTTTGTAGTGTACACTTGTAAGGGTTCCCCACGCCCACATAGAGTTGAACTTGAACCTAGCTTTAATGTTTCTTACAGCTAATTGTGGCTTTACATAATGAATTTCTATGCAACAATGTGCTTTTTAGGCTCCAATAGGATTGTTGTCTTTTTATGGTTTACCACAAGCATGTTTCTCAATGTGTGGCATTGAGAATAAAAAGCTTGACCTCATACAACCTATGACATGTTCTTATTATAGAACGTTCTAATGTGTTCCTATATTTAAGGTGGGTTGATGTCCTTTGAAATAAGTGGTATGCTTACTGGTGTTACATTCGAGTTAATTTGGCAAATAGGTTTTTGCGGTGCTGCAGACTTCATATCTGTAAATGACGTAAATAAGAGTCTTTGCTGTATAGTCTAGTGGATAAGCATAGAGCAATTTCTGTAGGAAGGGTTGATTTATATGCTTTACCATTCATGGTCTTGCTGAGTTTTTTTGTTTTCTTTCTATCAGAAAACCTACTTTTCATTTAAATGGAACTTCAGATTAGGTGATCAATTCCATTAAAAAACTTGGAATAGCTGTCTTCATACAATACATCAATTTTTCATTTAGCAAACCTTTTACACAGAAAAAGAAACTGCTGCTGTTCTAACACCTATTTTTTTATGTAATACTTTTAATTTATTATTATTATTTTTATGTACCATATACAATCACAAGTAATGTTACAGGGTTAGCCACGAGTGGCTGAGGCCATTCTTACATTGCAGCTTATGTAGCTACCCCTTACTTTTATCTTTTGAGAGTGAAAGAAGTGTAAGGAGGAAAGGATAGGAAACTTTAGTGGTGAAGCTAAAGAGGGATAGGACAGGCATGTAGAGAGGTACAGATGTTTGGTATTACATTGGTGGCAGCTATACATACTGCATTACGACTTTCCAGATATACGGTGTCTGCACACCTATTTTAAACTTGATTTTATATTACAGCCATCCTTACATTTTTTCTGTTGGAATAGGGACTATGGCTTACCGCACTTGGTAAATACTCATACGCTAGAATGAGGCATTTACCAGACGTAGTAAATACCTACTATAGTTAGTATTGGAGGCAATTTAATGTAGATTTGGTGTTTACCACATCCATGTTTCGATGTGTTCCCCACTCATATTTCCCGTTAACTTTCGTGAGGATTAACCATCTAAAATGTGGAAAAAGCAGAAAATTGTCAGACTGCAATATTTACTACAAAACTCCGATTTCCAACCCATGCATAAATTGCTCTTTGCGCATTAATCAACATTTTACTCCAATCTCCGAAGCCCGGTCTTATTCTTAACATTTTTTATTTTATTTTAGAAAATTTGTTAGGCGCACAAATACCCGAGGGTGTCTCGGCGCTGAGTGTCCACTATGCTGTCTGAGAAGTGAATTACTGTTTAAAAAGCCAGGTTTTTATCTGTCTGTGAAAGGAATGGAGGGAAGTACAGGTTTTTATTTGGCTAGGAAGACTGTTCCAAAGTTTGGTGGTGGTCACTATAAAGGACCTGTCACCCCAGGAAACTTTCTTAGTCCTTGGGACCTGTACAAGACCAGCAGTAGAAGAACGAAGGGGTCTGACAGGAGTGTAAGGGCAAAAGGCATCTTTTAGGAAAGCAGGTCCTAGGAAGTGAATTGCTTTATAGGCAATGCAGAGTGACTTAAATTTAGTTCTTTTCTTTGCTGGCAACCAGTGAAGCTGTTCAATAGTGCTGGAAATAGGGGTAAACTTGGGGGTCGCATTGATCAGTCTGGCCGCAGCATTCTGCACCAATTGTAGTTTTTTTATAACTCCTTCCTGAGCATTGACTAAGAGCGCGTTACAATAGTCAATGCGGGATATGACTAATGCACTGACCAAAGTCCTTGCCATATTCATGGGAAGGTAAGGGAGGAGTTTTTTTTATCATTCTCATAGTATAGAATGAGGATGACACTACAGCATTAACATTGTGTTTAAGTGTAAGTTTAGTGTCCTGTATCACCCCCAGATTTCTTGCTTTGGCCACTGGAGATGGAGGTGGTCCAAGAACATCAGGCCTCCAAGTGGGTGACCAAGCTGGGGAGAGATTACCAAACACCATCACCTCCGTTTTACCGGAGTTAAGCTTCAGGCAATTTGTGGACATCCAGTCACTTATTGCCAGCATTCCTGAGCTAAAATTAGAAGCCACTTCATCTCCGTTTTTATTAATAGCCAAGACAATCTGGGTGTCATCAGCATAGGATGTCACCGCCAGGTGATGGGATTTAATGACCCTCGCCAAGTCCGACACATAGATGTTAAATAGTGTCGGACTTAGCGAGGATCCCTGGGGGACACCACAAGGGAGAGTAAAAGGTGGTGAGGTGAAATTGTCAAAGGCGACGGATTTTACTCGATCAGCGAGAAAAGAGGAAATAAGATCCCTGGCACCATGTGTGATCCCCATCGCTGAGACACGGTCGATCAAGATGGAATGATCGACCGTGTCAAACGCGGCGGACAGGTCTAACAAGATGAGCACTGCCGATCCTCCCCCATCGAGTGTCATCCTGATTTCATCCTTGGCTTTGATAAGCGCAGTTTCCATCCCATGTCCCTTTCGAAATCCAAATGTGAGTTATCCAAACAGTTATTGTGATCTATGTACTCTGAAATTTGGATATTCATAATCTTTTCAACAATTTTGGCGGGGAGAGGGAGGCAGGCTATGGGTCTATAGTTAGCAACTATAGAGGGATCTAGAGAACTCTTCTTAATGAGAGGCTTAATGATCGCTTTCTTCCAGATGGACGGAAAGATGTTGGAGGAAAACATAGCATCAAATATTTCCGTAAGTATGGAACCTATGATGTCAGGAAACATCTTAAGAATGGAAGGGGGGCATGGATCTTCAGACGAGCCAGAATTGGTAGTGCAGAGTAATTGTGACACCAGTTCTGACGAAACCTGGATGAAGTTCTGAAAGGAAGGACGAGAGGTTAAGTCAGGTGGGATAGAGCCTGCCCACGTCAAGTCTGTATGATCCTTAGGAGTGAGAGATGAATGTCCAGTACTGATTGTGTGTGCCTTAAATTGAGTATAGATGTCAGTCACTTTACTTTGTCATAACTCCAGAATTTCTCTATCCTAACATTCTTTTTTGCTTCTTTTCAGAGTGATTACTCAAGTGACACGGAGAGCGAAGACAATTTTCTGATGATGCCTCCACGGGACCACCTTGGGCTGAGTGTGTTTTCCATGCTGTGCTGCTTCTGGCCTTTGGGGATAGCTGCCTTTTATTTGTCACATGAGGTAAGGTAAAGGGGAACAATGTACTGGCATCTTCCTGGTATGCAGCATACACGTTTTGATTGGTATTCTCTGCATTAAAGAATGATCAGTAAAGCATGAATAAGTATGGCACGGTCTGACGCAACCGGCACTGCTAATATACATAGCAGTCAATCAAATAGTATTTATTTGGTTCCATCTTTAAGTTCCCTTATTTGCATTCTGTTATCCTGTAGCTATTGTAGGTGCAATAATTGGTTTGTTCTTAATGGTTTGTTACCATCCAGATATATTTTTCATATTTAACGAATTTGGAGATAGGGAGACAAAGGAGGTCATGGGGAGCCCATTGTGGGGTCCAGCGGATTCAGTGGAGGCTCTATCCTCTACTTCCTGGTGCTTGGATAGCTCGCCATATTTGGAGATCCATGCCAGGCAGGCAGTGGCCTCTATGGCTTCAAAGGAGCTGCCATTTTGAAGGCTCCATTGAAGCAGCTGAAGCATTGTCAAGCCGGCAGCATGTATGATGCGCCCACTTGGTATTTGTTTTTGTTTTTAAGAAATAAAGTCCAAATGTTTGAGTTTGCTTTGTGAAAACAGAGCTATACTGGCACTGACATTCAGGGAGCTTTCCCTCCGTGCACGGGGATGATTGTGTTTTTTCCTTACTCAGCATAGCCATGCAATGCATGTTTAGGGAAAACGAGGGACGACTGCCTAGACCTAACTTGGACCAGGAGACCATCCCTTTGACTTGATTGCCCTGTAACGAACAGTCGTTCAGGTCAAAGGTCACTCAACCAGCTACGCCCCTCCTGCCATTTACCAGCTGCTCTGAGCAGTTATTTCTCATTCCAGGAACAAAAACCTGCAATTGCATGGTGCAGGGCGGTACATACCAGCCAAAATCAGTGATTTTAGGCATGATAATTTGCCTTGCATGGCGGTCCTGGGTAGAGAAAATGGAGAATCATCACCATGCTTCATACAACTCGTAATCAGGCACTTATTGAGTCTCTAGGGTGGTAGATGAGGGTTATGGTTTGGTTGGCACGGCATTCTTGGTTTGAGTAGGCAATGGTTTTTGACAAGCAAAGTCCCTCTTCATGTCTTAAGTGTACTGATGTCATGTGGCATCTTAAGGAGAAAGTTTTCACTTATTTTCGTATGAAGTTGCTCAGGGCTTTAAGTGGGATGAAAAAACTGGGGGTTCCTCAGAGGGGCGTGGCCAATGTAACTAAAGGCATGGCTTAAAAATACAAGCTAAAAATCAGTGCTTAGCATAGTGTGCAGCCCAACTTGTATTTTTCTGTTTCTGTCATTGCATCCAGATATATGATACTACAAGTAACATCATACCTACAAATTGTCAGGACTATTGGCTTTGTTAATGGTTGTTAGTTGCATAAGATAAATAAGCAGCAACTCTGGCTTGTTGTATATAAATTTGTATTGTATTGTATTTGCATTTCTATAGCGCTTACTACCCCTGACGAGGCGTCAAAGCGCTTTTTCGGCGAGTAGCACGCTACTCCGGGACCCATAGAGGATTAGTGTTGAGTTAGTATAGTGAAACATGCAAGACCATTTTAAGTGGTGGATAGGTTAGTCAGTTATTTGGATTTGGAATGATAGCAGAAGGATAGAGGAGGACAAAGGTTTGTATTTATATAGCGCTTGTTGACGCACGCTATTCAGGAAGCCTATAAAGTATTAGTGGTGAATTAATATGGTGAAATATGAATTATTTTCAGTGGTGGATATTAGTCAGTTACTTGGAGTGAGAAGAATAGCAGAGGGATAAAAGGGGAAGAACGATTTGCATTCATATAGCACTTGTTCCCCAGATGGGTGTTGAAGCGCTTTTCTGGCGAGTAGCACGCCACGCAGGAACCCATAAAGGATTAGTGTTGAAAATTAGTATAGTATAAATATGAAGTAATTTGAGTAGTGGATATGTTATTCAGTTTTTTTAGTAGTATATTAGTATAGTTGAATATGGAATTTGAGAAGTGAACATGTTAGTCTGTTAATTTTGATTGAAAAGGATACTGTAGGTTTAAAAGATCGAAGGATTTGTTTTTTTTTTAGGTCTTAGCAGTAGGAGGAGGCTTTTGGATGAGTAAAAAGGAGTTTTGGGGGAGGAGTCAGAGGGAAGAGTTTAGAAAGGTTTGTTTTAGGAGATCGGTATAGTACAAAGAGGTGTCAGATGATGCTGTAGTGTAGTTCCTATATTCCCAATAGGCTCTGCGCCTTGGAATAATATATTCAGCAGTGTAGACGTAGGACTGAGGTTATCTAGGTCTCTACTGACTATATTAGACTTAAGGTTTGCCAGCTAGCTCAGAGGTCACTAGAAACTTTCTCGAATAAACGAGGAGGAGTTTAACCTCCATGGATAGACAAGAAGGGATTAGCTTCTGACAACCGTACAACATGACAACTTTGCTCTCCCTGAATAAGAGTGTATCTCTAGAGTCGTGTGAAAACAAAAGACAGCTATTTCACTCAGCCAAATGTGCGTACTTAGTTTCACCAGAATGCAGAGAAAAGAGAGACGGGCGTTTTCAATAAAAGGTGTTATTTATTGAGCAGTCTTCTTCCTCATACAAGAGAAATGAATTGCCACGATTGTAATGCTCATGGTAAAGTAAAGTGCGTACAGTAAAAGTAAGATTATAAAATAATACTGTAAAAGCATTGATATGGTTTCTTAGCCATATGATACTTTAAAATAGATAAAATAGATACATACATATATACATTGACTAATCGTACTCAACTGGTGCTTCTAAATACGCCTACCCCGGTGTACCTGACCTAAGCCTAATACGTGGGAGGGAGTAAGTAAGTAGCAGTTTAAGTTAAGTTTGTTTTGCCAAGAATCTGACTCAAGAATTCTATTTAAGGGTTTAGTCAGTTCCGTACCTGGGTAATAGAAAGCAGGAGGTCTGGTATCTCTCTCTCAGGACTCGATATCCCAGCAACCCGCGAGGGTAGGCTGGAAACGCCGGAGCTGGATTTCTCGGCAGGAGAAAAGACAGCGTCTTTCTCAGCGCATCAAGGAGGAGGGGCAGCATCCGTGGGCTCTCGCATCAGCTGGGCTTTCGGAAGTAGATAGCTGCTCTGCTCCAGATTCACCACTGTGTGTTTGCTTAAGGCAACGTTGGTATATTTATACCTGAAAGGTGCCTGGGGTTGACGTAAGGTTGGACTTAAGACGTCAATAAAGATGTCACTAAGAACTGGCCGTTCTTACAGTGCTTTACTGGAGTTCTAGGACGAAATCAAAACAATAGCAAGGGGGATTTCCCAGGTTGCTGGAGGCTTGGTTTTGTTTAGAGAACTCGGTGTGCTTACTAGGGGGCCGGAGAAGTAGCCTTGCTTAATGTGACAGCATGTGCTACGACTGAATTATGGATATGATTATTATGCCGTTGTATGGATATTATTGATTATAGCCGGACAAGGGCATAAAATAGGAATATCAATTCAGATTTCCTAGATAACACACTACACCCACTCCACGAATTAATGTCCATCATTACTAAAACTTAAGCAATAGTAAACATAAAAGGTGCACGTGTATACCAACCCGGCCCAAAATAAATTTTTGCATTTGAAATGGTGTATGCGAAATACATGAAAATGATTATAGGTACTGTACGCGTTTCTAAGCAGTGTAATCATTCATTAAAAGGGATGCATATATATATCGGCATGAATGATATGCGAAATTTACACATGAAATGGCTCTTAATACAGAAAAAAGGTGCGAGACCATTCCATCACATATAAATACAGTTGCTGTAAATGTGCTAGACGTGATATATTGTCTTTAGAGGTCCTAAAATAGAAGCTCTGTTCTCTAAGAATAGTTCTACTTCAAGCAGAGTACTTGTGCCCAAAAAAAAAGGTAAATATTTTGGAATCGGAAAAAAAAATAATTTTGCTTTCAGGGGAGAGAGAAAAAAAATATAGTTCCAAATATGTTCAGTAGCTTTTGTTTATCAAAGCCGAAGGCCGAATTCAGAGTTCAGGGAACGCTGTGTACTAGTTTGCTTTAAAGTTATTGTTTTTGTTCGGGGGAAAACATCATTTCAGACAGACTTTCAAAAAAGCAGTTTACCGCTTCAGGTGAAAGTTCGACCAAGTTGGAAAATGCTGCAACTGTGCAGTCATGAGCATGATTGCTATCATCGATGACAGGATCAGCAGTGCTCACAGAAGGTCGTACCTGGGTGATGTTGCTCTCATCTCTCACTTCACTACCCTTTAATCGCAGTGGTGAAGTCTCAACGAATGCCGTCATCAGGATGGGTAACCGCTGGGGACAACACGATTCATGAGCCGTTACAGGACTTAGCAAAGTATTTGTATCCAATGGTACTACTGATTGTAGTGTAAGACAAACGTCCAACACGCATTCTTCTCCGCATAGCATACATCGAAGCACAGGCAAGATACAGTTCTGCCAGATGGGTCTGAATGAAAGAAACCAGGTCATATTCAGATCTCTTAGCCGGGCTAATCCAAGGACTTTAGTTATGCGGTCCCGATAGCGTATAGCTAGGATCGTTTCTTCCATTGTTGCTGCAGTCTTGTCTGCGTTTTGGCTTGCCATAACGAAGCAGGAGAATCAAAAGTAAAATGCCTGCTACGAGTCCCAACAGGAGTGGTAGGCCACCAAATACAGAATGGATAAAATTAGGAAAAATGCCCAGAACTGTTGTGAAGGGTATTAACAACGCTTGTCACTCCCACCGCCATTCTCGAGGGCGAGGCGCGACTAGAGACACGCCCACCTCAGGCGGCCACGCCCCCTTGACCTCACTATAAATAGTGCGCGCAGCTGGAAAGCGCGACACTAAGACCTACGAGACTCCTGAGGCGGAAGCCGGGAGAGATTGAGACAAACCTTCTTTTTAAAACGCTTGTGTGTGATACTCTGTACTTTTTAAAAAAACGATCATCTCATTGCACTTAGCATTTCACGAACAGCGAGCTCATCGCTGCAACGCTTGTCACTCCCACCGCCATTCTCGAGGGCGAGGCGCGACTAGAGACACGCCCACCTCAGGCGGCCACGCCCCCTTGACCTCACTATAAATAGTGCGCGCAGCTGGAAAGCGCGACACTAAGACCTACGAGACTCCTGAGGCGGAAGCCGGGAGAGATTGAGACAAACCTTCTTTTTAAAACGCTTGTGTGTGATACTCTGTACTTTTTAAAAAAACGATCATCTCATTGCACTTAGCATTTCACGAACAGCGAGCTCATCGCTGCAACGCTTGTCACTCCCACCGCCATTCTCGAGGGCAAGGCGCGACTAGAGACACGCCCACCTACTATTGCTCCCCTATTTACTAAACTGATCAACGCCTCCTTTGAAAACGGTATAGTCCCGGCGAACTGGAAAAAAGCCACAGTTAAGGCTCTCATAAAAAAACCACACTTAGATCCCACAGACCCTTCCAATTTCAGACCAATTTCATTGCTACCAGCTATGAGTAAAATAGCCGAACGAGTAGCAAATCAGCAACTTTCGGATTTTTTAGAGACCAACCATCTTCTCCGTATGTCCCAGACAGGCTTTAGACCAGGACAGGGGACTGACACCGCTTTGTTAGCCGTTGTCGAGGAAGCCAGGGGCATTTTGGACGCAGGAGGATCAGTGGCAGTGATCCTCCTCGACCTGAGTGCCGCCTTCGACACGGTGGACCATGCAACCCTTGTACAGCGCCTTGGCCTAATGGGAGTGGCCGACTCCGCCCTGGCCTGGATATCATCCTTTCTCAAAGACAGGTCCTTTCAAGTGGCTGACGGGTACTCCATCTCCACTGCTCAGTCTCTTAGGTGTGGTGTGCCTCAGGGATCTTCCCTGAGCCCAACACTTTTTAATGCTTACATGGCTCCCCTTGAGGATGTTGTAAAGCCGTTTGGCATTAAATCAATAATGTATGCTGATGACACCCAGCTCATCGTCTCCCTTAACCAGGCCGACAACGCCCTGTCCAACCTGAGCAGATGTCTAGAGGAGGTGCATCAATGGATGTGCGAATCAAGGCTAAAACTAAACGGGGAAAAATCGGAAATTCTCCTCGTAGGAACCTCCAACAAAATTCCCACTTCCCTTCCTTGGCCACCGTGCATGGGAACACCACCCCTTCCCAAGTCCGAAGTTAAGAGCTTAGGGATATGGCTTGACCAGGGTCTAAGTTTCAAAACTCAGGCGAGAAAAACGGCGGGAACCTGCTTCGGCCTGATAAAAATGGCTCGAAAGATTTTACATCTACTTCCGCTCCAGTCCAGGAAACTCTTGTTGCAGGGGCTTGTGAACTCCAGACTGGACTACGGAAATGTCCTGTATCTGGGAGCCCCAGCCTCGGTGATCCATAGGCTTCAATGCGCACAGAACGCGGCGGCGAGAATCCTCACAGGAACTTCAACGAGGAATTCGGCTAAACCAGCTCTCAGAAGTCTGCACTGGCTGCCAGTAAAGGAGAGGGTCAATTTTAAGACCCTATGCATTACTCACAGAATTTTGCACAATGAAGGCCCTCCCATTCTCAGGACACTGGTGACTCAACATCAGTCAAGTCGCCAACTAAGATCCAACTCTCTTTCCCTCGCCAATGTCCCCAGAATTATGAAGGCCAGAACAGGCGGCCGCATGTTCTCCTATAATGCTCCTAGATTGTGGAACGCCCTTCCCCTTTCCCTGAGGCAAGAACACAACCACCTCAGGTTTAGGAAACGCCTAAAAACCTTACTTTTCCCCTGAGCTTTCCTTCCGACCTTTCCTTCCCTCAGCACCGTGGTCTTTTTTAGAGCCGGGATGCCTTAGGGTAGCTGCGCGCTCTAGAAAACATAAAATCAAATCAAATCAATCAAATCAAACAGTCCCGAAAAAATTGTCTTAAATACATGTGGGATACCTCCAGTATCGGACATATATAGGATTTGGCTTAACATTTCTGCGAAATGTAGGGGGCAATTTGCTGATAAAAGGCTATGTATCTCTACCATTGTCCTTGCAACTTGCAAATCATACGTTTCTTTTGATGACGTCAAGGCCACAGTTGTCTGCAAAAGGACAGACTTTATTCTGCTTAAAGTATCAATTTGAATAGAAGAGATATTCAAAAATGGCCAAATGTTTTCCTCCCTGTCTGGAGTCTTGTTTGGAAACAATACTTGCATACAGCAAGTGACCATGGAAGTAACGCTCACGAGATAAGATTTTCCTGGCACCATGCCACAACATCTGTGGTCCACTATTAGAATATAGCTCCCGTTAGAAAGACGTCTAAAGAATGGCTCTATTCGAGTTGCAGGTGTGCCATGCTGGTGACATGAAAGGTTATTTGAAGTCCCCTCACAGGCCCCATGCAGATTAATACCTTGACACAGAAGTATACCACTTAGTGATCCTTTGCAATTATTACCACTAAGAAATACATTCTGTTCCTTTTCACTATAACATGTGTGTGTGTAAGGTAATTTCCATGATGACTTAATGTACCCTTTACCCAACCTCTCATACTGGCCTGCTGGTATATATTCTTGACAGAATTTAAATTTGAAAGTTGTTATCGGAATAGTTATTATTCCGTGTATTATTCATTCAATGACAGGTCGTTCTGACATTATCAATGGTAATCTCTCAAGTTTTTCAATGCTCAGAATTGTATATTCCGCTCCTTTCTGTGCCAAGCTGATTTGTGTATCAGTAAGGTTAAAGATAGAGAATAATGACGTTGTGTTGATTAAACGGCAAGGCACGTAGCCTGAACGCAGATTTTGTAACGTCCAGCCAAGCTGTACAATAGAACGTAATTGGGACTGACCATGTTGTAACATTAGCAAGTCCTGTTCTATTATATCTATAGCAGATGATACAATGCTGTCCAGTGAATATATTCTGGAAGACAGAGTCATTAACCCATTGTCCACAACAGAAAGTGATTTTTCCAAATTAATACGGTCAATTTCCCGTATTTTTTCTGCTGTTTCAATTTGCATTATTTTCCAAGCTTCATTATAAGCTGCATATATACTGGCCGCTATGAAACGTTTTTGACGCTGTTTGCGTGGTCCCATTATGAAATCACGCAAGTCTGCACCATCTTTAAGTAAAGTCAAGTGTTGCTTAATTTCTGCCAGTGTGGATTTCTGTAGCCATTCGAGGCAGAGTTTTCCTACACTGTATGTTGTTACTATCCCTTGATGTTGTCTCTGGGAGTATCTAGGGTCTGGCCTGGTCAATTTGAACCCCTGTATTTTGTTCAGGAATCTATCTTGACAGTTATTTGTGTCTGTGGGCCAGATCAACCATTTCTTCCAATCAGGATGTGTTCTGTTTTGGTTAAAAATATGGGATACGTCTATCTCAACATCTGGAGTGCTATTACTGTCTGGTGTTGGCTTCGGAATAGACGGTTTGTTCAAGTCTTTAATTTTGGCTAGGCCAAGACAGGTTGTATGTTGAATGGTATCATTCAAGAATATAATTTGTTCTGGGATCATGCAGGCTCTAAATAATGATTCTATACCTTGGACCTGCCAATCTTTGGTACCCCAGATGGTTTTTGTTTCAATATTGTTTTTCCAAAAATCAAAAACAAATGTAGTCATTTTTTCATAAAATGCTTCTGAATAGATTAATTTAGTGTTTGTTAGCATTGTTTTCATTCCTGTCTTATTCAACATTTTGAAAAGAAAGGTTTCTGCTTCACCTGTGTTAAACCCTGAGAAGTATGGGAATTTCTCATAAAATGTTTTTGAACTACCTTTTGGTGGAGTTGCACAATGTTCCCATTGATTATAATTTAAAACATTTCTAGGTTGAGCAGATTTATGCAAATAGTGATGTGCATAGTGGTTGTAGCAGTACAATTCTTCATAATTAGATGAACCCTGCAAGTAATCATGTTCTCTAAATTTTGCTGACATTACTAAATCTGACATCATATCATTAATGCTTTCAAAGTCCCAATCATCAGAGAATGTGCTCGGTTTTACAAAGTCACTTAATGAAATCTTGAACTGGTGTAGATACTTCAAGAGCTCGACCGGGCCATAAATATCGTATTCTGTTTTGTCCCAAGCTACCCCACCGGGTATTGGATTGGCTGTGACATTCACGGATGATAGTTCCCTTTTCTCAATGTGAGATGACTTGTGTGGCTTTAGGACCAAGTTGATGTTCTGACTTGCTGTGTCCATTGTACTATATTTTCCCTCAATGAAATGTCCCAAACAAATAACCATGATGAGCCAAAGCAGGAGGAAAAGTACACCTAACACAATCCAAAATTCAATCCATGGAGAAATCAGATAGGTTTCTTTGAGTTGATGAAAGAGTTATTTTGCTTTGTCTTTAAAAGATTTTGTTGTTGGCTGTTCTTCAGGCTCGCTTGGATCCTCAGAAAAGTCATCGAAATTGATGAAGTAGCCAGATGCAGTTCTATCAATTGTTGGAATCGCTTCCGGATTTTTATTTGCTTTTAGAATTTTCTTTGTTTCATTAGCATAGTCTGTGGCTACATCGTTGTAGACAGGTGTTTCTCGATGAACTGTTTCAATTTGGGCTTCAAGAGGCACAAGTTCCATGGCATTATTGCATAGTCCCTTTTTAATCACTGTAGGTTTATCAAATGTGATTAGTCTCTCAGTTTGAACCTCTTGGATTGTAGCAAGATTTGGTCTTCTGCTATTTCTTGGGAGTCCACTGGGCCTACTACTTATTATTGGCCACATGATTGTGGTTTTACCAGGTCGATGGATACAACTCGGTTCTCCTTTTTACCAGCAAGGGGCGATAGTACAACTGATCTTGTTCCGTTGACAGCTAAGACAGGTACTGCTTTTCTGTAAGAAGGCCCAAATTCCTTCTCCACCGCGATCTTCTCTCTGACCAGATCCCCAATATTTGGAATCCAGACAGGCCGTGCTGGGACAGGTGGTTTCTCTTCAGTGGCTGTTGGCTGTTGTTTTAGCTTTACGTTGCTCAGGTCTTTTCTTGTTTCATTAAGTCCTGTAAAATAGCCAAACGATCTTTGATATCAAAGCATTTTTCTTCTACCACTGAAGTCTGACTATCGAGGTCCTGAATATGCATTCTAGTCCCGAACAATAGTTCATACGGACTGAAACCTTTTAGAGAATTTCTTGGCAGATTGTTAAGACTACGTTGGACACTTGTTAAATGTTGGACCCACCCAGTACCCGTACCTAATACCCTCGCCGTTATAGATTGCTTTATGTCTCGGTTTTTTCTTTCCACAATCCCGTTTCCCTCAGGATGGAAGGGACAAGAATACCGCAATGCAATGCCCATGCTGGTCATGGCCTCCTTATAAGCTCGAGAGCTAAAAGCAGGACCATGATCAGAATGTAGCATGCCAATTGCGTATGTGCCGATATAGACTCGCAAATCTTTTATAACAGTTCTGGCGTCAGCCGAACGCTGGTGTCTACATTTTAAGTGAATCTAGTCTTAAATAATATTAATGGGGACGCAAGTTTCCTGTTTAATCATGCGTATAGATCGCCTTATGCTTTCTATTAGGTGTTCTGGCACTACTTCGGCCGGTTCGCCACTGCGATCTCTGTTGCAGTTCTGACAGTTAAATGCAAATTTGTAGTTTTGCAGGCTCATTCCCGGCCACCAGTATTCTGATTGTAATTCTCTCAGAGATTTCAAGATCCCTTGATGCCCTTGACCTTCACCCATGTGTGCGTCTGCTATTAATAAGTTTCTCCTGTTCGTGTTTGGAATTACTCTATCCCCCACTCCAGGGATTCGAGCAAAAGGAACGGAGTTTGCATCAATTATGTATGTAAAATTGAGTGGATAGTTCACGGGTAATGCTGCACAGTTGCCTTTTGAAGACGTTTTTACCGCCAGCATGGTTTCCCCGTCTATGTATTTTTCTGAACGCTTTTTTGTTGCTACGGAAGCCGGCTTAGTTGCTTCCGCTCTGGCTGTCTCAGCCAATGAATTCCCTGCAGCGTTAAAGCCATCACGCTGATGACTCAGTGTATGTATCACGTGAGTCTTTTGTAGTTCTTTCTGTAAAAGAACTATTTGTTACCAAAGCGATTTTTGCTTGATTGTGGCACCTGTGTCATCTTTGTAACCGTTTTGAACCCATTTCTGCAAGTCTTCATTGTATGATTTGACGCAGGAATGCGAATCGCACACTATTAGTGTCAGGAATTCACGATCGGCAATGTCGAGCGCCATATTTAAAGCTATTAATTCAGTCTGTTGACCTGAATTGTCTTTTACAGATTGTGACATTGTTACCAGTGGCATAAATTTACGTCCGCGCCACCGGCATTTGACAACCTCGCACGTAGCGTTATAAGCTTGTTTTCCCCAAACTGAGGGTTCTGCATAACTGTTTGTGTATATTACGCAGGCGTAAAGTTGTATGGGCAGAATGTCATTAGGCAGAGGATATTCTTTTTCATATGTTAGATATTTCATTTTTTTCATTTCCGGGTCAAAATAGTATTTCACTTTTTCTGTAGCAAAAGAATTTTCCCATTGTATCCATTTTGGATCTAATGCCACGGCAGTTAAATTACATGGGCTTGTTAATGCCTCGAAGGCTGATTCTGCTGTTAAAACAGTAATCCGTCTGCCTTGGGCCTGGGCTCTTTCTTTTGCTACAGCTGTTTGAACCGCATTTACAACATTTTTCGCAAGACTGAATGTTTTTTCAGCTTGTGAGTACAAGTGTGATTTGTATGCTATTGGTACCTTTTCTCCCTCATTAGAGGTCAGGTACGTGAATCTGCATCTTCCTGGGATGACTCGGATTACAAGATTGCGTGTATTATCGAGAGTTTGCAATTTTGTTTTTGCTAACATGTCTGTTTGCAATGATCTCAAAATTTCTGTGTGTTTTTGAGTCCAATTGATTTAGAATGTAAGTTCTTCCGAAATTCAAGAAACCTAGTATTGATTGTAAGTTCCTCAGCGTTTTTGGTGCTTGGAGTACAGCACACTTCTCTAAGAAATTGTCTGCCAGGCTGTTGCCTTCACTTGATAATTCATATCCTAAAAACAGGACTGTTAGATGGGCAATTCGGGACTTTTTAAAGTTGAATTTGTAACCCTCTGCTGCGAACCCAAGTATTATGGTGTTCACTCTTTTCAAGTGAGTATCCAAGTCATCATCTGTTAGATAGATGTCATCGACCTAAGATAATGCCTCATCATCATACATTTTTAGTAACTCTGCTACTCTTGCTGAGAATAATCCTGGGCTATTCTTGAACCCCTGTGGGAGTCGACAGAAATTTTCTGCGAGCCCATTATTGAGAAAGCGGTCAAATACCTGCTTTCAGGTGCAATGTTTTGACAAAAGAATCCATTAGAGATGTCTAATGTTGTTTTGTATTTTTTGCGCACGATGTTATTCATTAGTGCTGCACTGTGTGAGTTTTGTACTGCAAAAGTTTTGGAACATGAGTTAAGGTGTCTGTAGTCCAAAACTAGACAATATGAATCGTCTGGCTTGGAGACAGGAAACAAAGGATTGTTTCATTTGTGAGGTGCATGTTTCAATCACCCCCTGGTATTCAAGTTGATCTAAGATCTCCCTGACCTGTTTTTTAGCTTCTTGCTTAATTGGGTACTGCCTTTGTGCAGTTGGTTGACATTTTAATTGGATTTTGTGAGGAGGAGAGTCCTCATCCCATCCTACATAATTTTTATATAATGCAGGAGATTGGGCTACTGCCCACTTTCTTGCAAGTGTATATTTTTTATGAATTGGAATGTGATTTGAGAAGGCAGGCATAATCATTTCTTCGCCATGAGGGCACTCTCTGACAAACTCTGGTGGCCAGTCTTTTTCAGCTAAAAGGATATCATAGCCTTTGGAAAGGTTTTCCCAAAATAGACCCCTTATTTTCCTAGTCTTATCTCCCTCTATACGTAATGTTATCTCATATATTTTATGAGGTTTGCTAACTCTGCTGTCTGCAGTTTCCACTTGAATGTATTCATTCGTGTCCACTGTCTCCAGATGATTCATCAGGATCTTGCGAGCTATGGTCACTTCTGCTGCGCTGTCTAGCACTGTCTGGGCCCACTCTCCGTTTTTCAGCTGTGTCCTCAGTATCCTCGGCATGTTTGACTATTTTAATGCTGGCTACCTTCTTTTTTGGAAATTGTAATTTTTTACTTTGATGAGCAGGTTCCTTGTCTTTGGATTTGACGTGCTCTTCCCTTTGTTCTGACCGTCCTCTTCTTTCCGATTTCTGCAAGGAAGTCTGAAAAGATCGAGAGGGACGTGTATCAATATCTTGATATCTATCAGGTTTCTTAGATTATCCCTATTTCTAAGGTTGTATCTTTTCTCAGAGGGCTCTCTCTGGGGAGACTTGTGTCCTTGGTCCGGAGATCTTTCTCTCCGCCGAGGAGACCTTCCTCTGGACTGGAATCTTTTTTCTTTGGGAGTGGATTGTTTATTTCCATCCCAGCTCTTTTTTGGAGTGTTATTTATTTTTAATAAATATTTTTTCAGGATTTTCAGTTAGTTGGGGTTTTACTGGTTTCCCACCCAAACTATCTCTTCCTAGTTCTTCATAGGATTTTTCTATGATTCTGGCAAGTTCAAATGGTTGTTCTGCTATATCTGTTTCTTTTAATTTCTGGCGATCGCCATAGATGCTGCTCCCCCTTTTATGTTGGCTAATAATATAGCCGAGACCTGCTTGAAGTCTTTTAGTAATTTCATAATTTCAGAGTTAAAGCAGGTTCTGGACCGTATTCGTTTTGAATCTGTCTTAGCACATCGGGTATTACCGCCATGGACGGAACACCATGTGTTTTTGTGTAAATGGAAGCAAAGACTGTGCCCCAAGTGTCACAGTCCTCCACATGTGGTGCGATCCCCATTGGAAGGCAGATAGTCAGAATTCTGTGTTTCTCAGTAGGGGTAGTATCCGGAAATACTGCCTCTATTTGAGTGATTTTTTGTACTAACCAGAATGGAATTTGTTCCCGTTTTATGGGTACTTTACCCAGACATGATTGTATGTTCTGTGGTGTAATTTTGTTGGTGTTCCCCTGATGAGGGGTCAGCTGTGGAATGTTAATAGCTGGTTGGATTGTTGAAGTCCGCATTACATATTGGACTAACTGTCTATGGATTTTAATCAGTTGTTTTAGCTGTGCTAAAAGTTCTGGTATTGAAATTTTTTCAATGTCTGGATGTGGTGTGTAGCTGGCTAGAACCGGCCACGTTGCTCCTGGTCTACCTAGTGGACCGAGCCTGGTGATGTGATTATTATGTTTTAGGGCACCTTTAAAGCAGAGCAGGTGCTCTTGGTATTTTAATGGGATTTCCACCTCCTCGAAAGGAGTGTATTCATCCGGAGGTTCCTCTATTTTGTAATTTTGTGGGGGGTGATTGTTACCTGTCTCTGCACGGCCGGGCTTCGCTCCGCCGCAACGCCGCAGCCCCAGCAGCAAAGGGCCGGGCCTTACTCCGCCTGCTTCCCGGCCGGGCTTGGCTCCGCCGGGCTCCTCCCACCACCACCAGTGACGTACCAACAGCGCCAGGAGGCGCATAAAGGCAGCGCCAGGGCCGAGTCCCGTGGGGGTGATTGTTACCTGTCTCTGCACGGCCGGGCTTCGCTCCGCCGCAACGCCGCAGCCCCAGCAGCAAAGGGCCGGGCCTTGCTCCGCCTGCTTCCCGGCCGGGCTTGGCTCCGCCTGGCTCCTCCCACCACCACCAGTGACGTACCAACAGCGCCATGAGGCGCATAAAGGCAGCGCCAGGGCCGAGTCGCGTGGGGGTGATTGTTACCTGTCGCTGCACGGCCGGGCTTCGCTCCGCCGCAACGCCGCAGCCCCAGCAGCAAAGGGCCGGGCCTTGCTCCGCCTGCTTCCCGGCCGGGCTTGGCTCCGCCGGGCTCCTCCCACCACCACCAGTGACGTACCAACAGCGCCAGGAGGCGCATAAAGGAAGTGCCAGTCCCTCGTCCCGCGGGACGCGCCGGGCGAAGCCCGGGCAAAGGGCGGGCCCTCTGTGGCCCTCAGAGGACAATAGAGGCCGGGCGGCCACCTCCCTAAGAAGTGTTATATCAGGTGAGCTGGAGATCTTCACCATGGGGAAACGTAACATTAACCCTATAATGCCTAGCCCTGTAGACCACTCTGCCTCGCAGCCCTCTTTTGATAGCTTATTGGAGAATGCCCTCAACTTGGTTACCAACGAAATATCTAATACAGAAAGGAGAATGTCGCTGGGCTGCAGTACCAGCTACCCGCTGTCATTACAAGTAAGCCCTACTAACATACCACCGCTTTCGCCTGTAATTACTATTCAGAAACCTGCTACTGAGGGCATCCCGCTGGAAGTGATATCTGGGGGAAATAGTCCTGTTGTAATCACTGACTCCCAGCCTGACTCTATTGCACAGTCTGTTATCGTCACTCCCTCCCCAAGTAAAAAGACTGTTGATGGGAAAAGGAAAAGGGGTCCCTCAAAATCCGCAGCCAATAAGAGGAAGCCACCTGTTCGCAATAAGAATCAACCAACTCCCCAGAGCATGTGGACTAGAGGGAAGCAACAACAATTGGGGGGCGATCCAGCGAATAAAGAAAGTCTGCAATCTGCTGAGGAGGCCGTTCCCTTAACCATTCCCAACGGCGAGCTCAACACAGTGGGCACACAGACTGAGTTTTTAACTGAAAGCATTATTCAACTTAAGCCCAATGGGAATTTTATTGAGACTATCGTCAATACTATTTTTAAACAATTGGAAAGTCAACTGATCAAACAATTTAATACTGTTTTTAAAAGACTTGATAAATTAGAAAATCTTGTAAAAAAGGAGGATGTTAAAAGGAAAGGGGTGATTAGCCTTGATCAAATGAGGGGCGATCGTCAACTGAAAGATTTAGAGTCCGCCAGTAAGGCTATCTTGTGTGGTGGACCTACCACTAGCAGTAGTTCAACATTTAAGGATGGTCCAAAAACCACTGGTTGTACCCCTACACTCAATATTACATCTAATTGTGACACTGTAGTGCAAATTCAACCCGCTCTAAATGCTAAGCCCACTCCTCCTACTGCTGCTGGCCCTTCCCATATTACTACCACTATTGCCAGCAATACACGAAAAGAGGGTCCTACCTCTAAAAACACCACTGCGAAAACGGTGGCCTCTAGTAGTAGTAATGGTGGCAGGGGACAATTGGCTGTTAACCGACCCATAACACACCAGGAACCTGTCCTCCATCTTCCTCCTGACGCCTGCCCATATGTTTTAGTACTGGCAGGCGTCCCATCACTTAGGGATGGACAAAGCGAATCATGGGTCCAGTTGCACAATAAGTGCATTGACTGGCTGACAAAACACAAGGGGGTAGGCCATGATATCTCAAAAGAAATTTTGTTAGTCGGGTGGGTCCGCTATGTAAGAACTTTGACGGGGATTGTATTGTAATTAATTTTAGATATCCCAGTACTGCAAAATTTATTCTAAACAATAACAATATTTACCCGGGGCCATCTACTGTTGTTACTTCATTACCCTTGAGCTACTTTTATAGGCCCATTCCAAGAACATTCCGTCAAACCCCACCACCTTTTCTACTCCATAATAGATTTTCTGTACTAGCCGATACAGGCAGCCTGGACTGACCATCAGCCATCGCAACTGACATCGCAACCATTGATCATACAGAGATGCTTGCCACTGCAAGGGATTTGTCAATATGTTAAATTGCTACAGTGCCCAATTCTCCTAGTAGGCCCTGTGCGATATTTGATACTACAACTAATGCTCAGGGCCACATTTCTCCCCTATTGTTGGATGAGCTTACTATCTTGAGTTGGAATATTGCTGGCCTCAACGCAAAAATGAAAATTAAGGCCTGGACTGATTGGGTATCCAACTTTGATGTTTTAATGATGCAGGAAACCTGGTGTACAAGCTCTTTGCTCCTTGAAGGATATAGTTGCCATAACCTTATCGTACCTTCTCCGCCTATGGGTCGCCCTAGTGGGGGCCTATCCATCTGGGTTAAAATTAGTGCCGCTGCTAAAACTGAATTACTGCAGATAAATAACAGTAACTTCATGGCGCTGATATACATTGGTAGATTAAAGGTATGTTTTGTTAATTTCTACAACAATGATTTCCTAACCCATCCTAATCCCAATTTCAAAAAATTGTTTGAATTTATTGACGAAGTTGTGGAGGGACAAAAATATGGCAGGTTTGATGGCATTTGTATAGGAGGTGATTTTAACGCACATATCCACCCTAGAACCCCACCCTGCAAAAGAGGAGAGGAATTGGTAAACCTGTTAGCTACTCGTGATCTAGCTAATGTACTTGAGACAGATAACGTACCAGTTCCCACCTACATTGGTCGTGGGAGCTCAACCACCATTGATTATGTATTCACCTCTTCTCTTCTTGGGGATCTTTTATTAAAATCAAAGGTTGTTAGAACTACATACAGTGACCATTATCCAATTTTAGTCTGCTTCAAATCCATCAAAAAACATGGGAAGATAAGAGAAATCGGGGCAAAAAACCTAACGGCATCAACAGACAGGTTAAGGGTGATTTGGAAGGGGATAGATAATCAGGGCGTTTTAGCCCGTGTCATCAAAAACACCCTACACTAGCCACTGGTTGCCTTTCTACTGATAGCCCTGGGTCTGAAGTTGTTAATTCATTCTGTGAACTTTGTATGGCCATAAAAAAGGAAATTTCCAAACCTGTCCCAACCAACAATAACATTAACCCGAGGTGGTTTGACACCTCTTGCTCCAAAGCCAACCGGGAACTTAGGGCCGCCCTCTCAGCTGAACCTCGTGATCCAGTCCTGGTAAGGACTCTGAGATCTACTTATAAATACACCTTAAAAATTAGATCTGAAGAGTTACTAAAGGACCACTTGGATTCTCTTGTTCGCACAGCAGCTTTAAAGGATGTAGCCGGGTTCTGGAGGGCGGTAAGAGATTTGAGATCACTGGGCTCTAACATCACGCCTATAAACTGTAATATAACAAGGGATGCGTGGGTCGATCATTTTTCAAAGATCTATGATGCGTCTGTCGACCCCCCAGAAACTGTTTTTGCAGTTAGGCCCTTGCACATTACACTATCAGAGGTGGAGGATGCTATCATTGAAAGTGCTGGGAATAAGGCCCCCGGACCCGATGGCTTATCCATCGACCAAATTAAATCTGAACCTGACTTTTGGGCACCCCTGCTATGCAATGTTTTTAATAACTTATCTTACACTTCTCTCCCGGACACATGGTCAAATAGCACCATCGTGCCAATTTTCAAAAACAGGAGAGAGACTTGATCCTGGGTGTTATCGCCCGATATCATTAATTGATAACACATTAAAGGTTCTAGGCAGGGTCCTCTTTAATAGAATCAGAACCTGGGCGGAAGAAAATACCATCTTACACCCGTGCCAGTTAGGTTTCAGAAGTAAATTGGGCACGGTGGAGCAATGTCTAAACCTAAACCTCCTTATGGCCAAATATACAATCGCCAAAAAATCCCCTATATATTTTGGGTTTATGGACTTAAGTTCGGCCTTTGATTTTGTAAATCGTTCCCGCCTATGGTTAGTATTGTTGAATTATGGTTTGGATGAATCTTTGGTTTCTTTTTTGGCCCGTCTTCATAGCAATTTGAAAGCCCGCGTTCAAATTAATAATGATGGCGAAGTTTCCAATGACATTTTAATTGGCAGGGGGGTCAGACAGGGTTGTGTCCTAGCCCCCCTGCTTTTTATTTTGTACATAAACGAATTAACTAGTTCTTTGAGCAACCTTACTAAAGATGTTCCACAAGTAAATGGCAAACCCATTCCCGCACTTCTTTACGCAGATGATGCGGTCCTTATGGCCCGCACCCCCAAAGCACTGCGTATTTTAATTGCTGGCTTTGTCACTTATATGGCAGACTTGGGCCTATGTACCAATTTAAAAAAATCTTTTATAATGACATGTGGCCCAAAAAGCTATAAAATAACACAGATCTTGTCAGGGGACAATATTTTAAAAAGCACTTGCACTTTCCCCTACCTTGGCTTGCTATTTTCTAATACTGGATCCTGGCAGCCTCATGTTGCCCACGGAAGGAATAAAATGAGTAAAGCCATAAACTCTCTAATCTCCCTCCGCCAACCCATCCAGGCAGACGTGATTTTATCACTGTTGCAAATATATAAAACACAGTGTCTACCCGTAGGTACCTACGGCGCCGAGGTGTGGGGTTATTCGAATTGTAACCAATTACAGTTCGAAGAAAACAGATTTTGTCGGAAGATTCTGGGGGGGGTCATAACAGCCCCAACATATGTGTGCCACAGGGAATTAAACCTTCACTACATAGAGGATTTCATAAGATCCAGACCTGCCCTTTTCTGGTTAAAAATATGGAGAAATCCTGCCGCCTCTCTCTCCCGTGACATTGCCACAGATTGCCTAAAATGTGAGAGGGCTGACCAAATACCATGGTTTAGGGCCGTGGAAAAAAGTCTTATAAGTGTGGGGCAGGGGCATCTTTTTTCCTCCCCCCAATTAATTGACTGTTCTCATAAGAATCTAATAAAAAGGGCCTTGTACGACTCTTATCGTAAAGAGAGGGAAAGGGGTGACTCTGTAAAACCATCTACAATAAGATATACCTCACTCATGGAGCCATGTGACAAGTCGCACGCCCTGCCCCAGAGTTATCTCCGCCTAAAGTTAGGCAGGTGGAACAGGAGCCTGCTATTTCGGTTTAGAGATGGAAGCATTATAAACCTACTCTGCTTCCCATTAGGCTATAACAAACATTTGGAAAATTTAAGCTGTCCCTGTAATCTTGGTGGAAAACAAAGCTTGCTCCATTTTACCTTTTTCTGTTGTTTTTATGCAATGCACACTAAGCACTTTTTAATACCATACTGCAGGAAAAATGCTTTGATGGATTTTAAATCAGCTTTTAAAGACCTAATGAAGCTAAAGACGGAAGAAGCAACATTTAGAGTGAGTTGCTTCCTTAAAGCTGCTGTCCGGTCCCGCGCTTCCCTGTCTATTGAGTAAGGAAACTCGCACCATGCACTTTTTGCATATTTGCACATTGTATATCTGTACTGTGCGGCTGCCCCCGTTAGACATGAACCAGTTATTCGTTGCTATGAATTTGTAATTCTAAGGTCGCTATTTGTATATCTTTGCTGTGCTATTAACTCTTCTACTGATTAACTTGCATTGCGTTATTTGCACATTGCATATTTTGCACTAGCGGTTGCTCTTTTGCACATGATAAAGCCATGCTATTGTTATGAATTTTAAACTGTATAGGAGTTAAATGTTTAAATTTTATTTTGTACAATTACGCTTTGTTGTTGTGTTTGACATGTACTTTTATGGATGTTCTACAATCTGAATAAAGATCTTTTGACTTTGACTTGAATAGTGGAATTCGTGTGTGACAGCGTTTGCTGCTGGAAAGTTTATCCATGAATAGAATACCTCTGTCTGCCGATATTCATGTGCCTCAATTACGAATACGACTATACCACCTCTCGATGTTAGTCCATTCTCTATAAGTTTAAGAGTTATAGTTTTTCTTATGTTGACCGGAATGAGTATAGCATCCGGGTCGGTCTGCAGAAGACTATTGTGATCCTCTAGGAGTCAAGCTGCTATTCTAGCTGTCTCCCTTTCTTCTTCACTTTCTGCCATTTTACTGACAGAAAGGTTTTTGTTGCAGATCAAGTTTCAAGGAAACAAAGATTAGGCGCACAATATTTTTGGAACACTGTATCCTTCAACGTTGAATAAACCAAAAACTATACATAGAAATCTCTTCCTACTAAGTTCCGGCGGATTTTTAACCTTTTACCCACTCCAGACGTCTTTTGGAGTATTTACGGGAAAAAGGGTCTCTGTGAAAAAGCACGACTGAGTTACTCTAACGTCTTGCGTTAGATTTATCACCTTACCAAACGTTGGGCGCCATGTAGTGTAGTTCCTATATTCCCAATAGGCTCTGAGCATTGGAATAATATATTCAGCAGTGTAGACGTAGGACTGAGGTTATCTAGGTCTCTACTGACTATATTAGACTTAAGGTTTGCCAGCTAGCTCAAAGGTCACTAGAAACTTTCTCGCATAAACGAGGAGGAGTTTAACCTCCCTGGATAGACAAGAAGGGATTAGCTTCTGACAACCATTACAACATGACAACTTTGCTCTCCCTGAATAAGAGTGTATCTCTAGAGTCGTGTGAAAACAAAAGACAGCTATTTCACTCAGCCAAATGTGCGTACTTAGTTTCACCAGAATGCAGAAAAAAGAGAGGAGGGGCAGCATCCGTGGGCTCTCGCATCAGCTGGGCTTTCGGAAGTAGATAGCTGCTCTGCTCCAGATTCACCACCGTGTGTTTGCTCTAGGCAAGGTTGGTATATTTATACCGGAAAGATGCCTGGGGTTGACGTAAGGTTGGACATAGGACGTCAATAAAGATGTCACTAAGAACTGGCTGTTCTTACAGTGCTTTACTGGAGTTCTAAGACGAAATCAAAACAATAGCAAGGGGGATTTCCCAGGTTGCTGGAGGCTTGGTTTTGTTTAGAGAACTCAGTGTGCTTACTAGGGGGCCGGAGAAGTAGCCTTGCTTAATGTAACAGCATGTGCTACGGCTGAATTATGGATATGATTATTATGCCGTTGTATGGATATTATTGATTATAGCCTGACAAGGGCATAAAATAGGAATATCGATTCAGGTTTCCTAGATAACACACTACAATGCAAGGAGAGGTAGAGTAGGAGAGAGTTTAGAAAGGGTTATTTTGGCGATCATAGTAGTGGTATGGGGTTTGGGGTTTGGGAGAAATATGTAGAGGATGTATTGATAGATGTGTAGGAAGAGAGATAGGGTAGTGCATTGGATGGAGTAGTAGAAAGAAGTTTGAGATGAGTCAGAAGGTTGGGCTAGAAGATATATTGAGCAAAGTATAGGCTGGGAAATAGGGTAGTGCATTGGAAATGCTAAATTTAGAAGAAAGTTATAAATATATAGATCCATAAGTACATTGAAAGTATATAGATACATAAAGGAGGTAAGTATATGTAGATTAAAGATATTGATAGAGGCAGAGGATGAGAAATAGGGTAGTGCATTGGATATGCTTTTTCAGGCAAAAAGTAGCAGACACACAGATCCAAGTACATGGAAGGTAGATAGATGCACAATGGAAGTATGTACATGTAGACCAAAGATGATTTTTATTTATTAGTTTTTTTTCTTAACATAATATTATTTTACATGTTTATACAAAGTAATACACAAAGATAGGTACATATCTATAGTGAAAACAATGGATGCCCCGAGTATAGCAGGGTCAAAGATCCCACTCCCAATGTTCGCCGATGACACCCTCATTCTCTCCAAAACAAGGCAGGGCCTACAACGTGCCCTCTCAAGATTTGAGGAGTTCTGTGCGGACCACGACCTCGTTGTCAACGTTGACAAAATGAAGTTTATGGTCCTGCAGAATTCTAATGAAGTCATCGGTGAAGTTAGAGTGCAGGAGAGTATTTTAGAGTAAGCAGAGACTTTTTCATACCTAGGGGTAAAAATAGATAAAAAACTTAGTTGGAAGCCGCAAATAGACAGCCTAACGGTGAGGCATGCTCATTTCTCGGGCGTTTTACTTAAGGAACATAGGTGCTCTTACACTAAACCCTTAGCTCCTGTTCTGCAGATCTATCATTCTAAAATTGGTGCTTCAATACTTTATAGTGTAGAGTTGTGGGGGCATGTACATTTGGAATCATTAGTGGTGGGTCAAAATAAATTTTAAAGGTAGTTGATTGGCCTCCCGCAATTGACCCCACTGGTCCCTCTATAATTAGATTTGGGATGCCTCTCCATCAAAGATGTTGCACATTATAGGTTAGTAGTATACTGGAGGAGACTCCGGGTGACTCCCGAGTAAGCCAAATATGCCCTGGGTTGGTTAGAAATCAGGGAGTTGGATGTAAACAAGAAAATTGCATGGTTTAGTTGTGTTAGAAATATTCTCTGTGAGCTGGGGTTGAGTCGTTTGTGGACCTCCCCAGCTGGAAGTACATTCCCAAGTAAAGCAGAGATAAAGGCAGCCTATTGGCACATGATAAATCAGACGGTTTACAGTTTCTTCTAGTTTTACCCTGTCTAGCACCTTTCTTGAAATTAAAAATGAACTAAAATTCGAGCAGTACGGATTTAATCACCTCAACACGCGATAGGAAATTATTCCATAAGTTCAGAGTGGGAACCATACCCAGTTAGGCCTTTATTTCGAAGTGGAACAACGCTGATGTAAGGAATAGTAACTGCCCTTTCTGTCCGGATGGGGTAGAATCATTGGTTCACATCTTTTTTGCTTGCCCGGCATACAGTAACTCGAGGCGACGCTGGCTGAAACCTATTTGTTTAGCCCTGGGTACCAGGGCATATAGTGAGGCAGTTAGAATACTTAAAACATCAGTAGATGCCCCCACCATGATAGCTACAGCTAAGTTTTTGGGTTGGGTGTGGGTGATTCGTTGGATCGAAGGGAGGCATAGGTTAAGTCCCTCCTTCGCCTATTAACTGATATTTCATTACCATTGTATCATGTATTTTATTATACGATTTGATTAACTTTTTAAAGGAACATTTTTATCATGTTATTTCCTGCCCGCTAACACAGGATTGTTTTAGAGTTTTTTATTAAACTATTTATTGTCTTAATGATGATTATTATACGTCCTCATCATAAAACAAGTGTGGTGATATAGTGATATTATCTTATGTCCAATCTGGCCTCTATGTTTGTTTTGTGATAACTTTTGTCATTTTTTTAATCGAAATAAAGTTTATAAACTGAAACTGAAACAATTGCTTATCTATTGTGGTGAATGCTGGTACATTACTCTGTGCATAGTGTTGTGCGTGGTGTACATTTGGTGTGAGTGTGTTGCTCTGTTTGTGGATGGTGTGGGCTGGGAATTGCTAAATGAGAAAAAGGGCATAATTTCTGGCCCTAGTCCCGACCAGTCTCAAACAGGATCAAACAGGCAACTGCCCTTGTCCTCTCCGCCCTTAGCAGGCTCAAACAAGCAACTGCCCTTGTCCTCTCCGCCCTTAACAGGATAAAACAGGCAACTGCCCTTGGCTTCTCCACCCTTAACAGTATCAAACAGGCAACTGCCCTTGTCCTCTCCGCCCGGGCTGAGATGCCCTAAGCCTGGCCTCTTATAGCCCTAGTAATCAGGTGACCCCTTCAGCCAATGGGAACCCTAACCCTAACACTATCCAATCACAACACTAGCCCTAACTTCTAGAACCAATAGGAGACCAGGACCGTACAGCCAATGTTAGCCCTAGTCCAAGCACCCACTAAGTTCAAAAACCCTGATCTCTACGTCCAATAAAGGCCCTAGCCCTACCATTAGTCCCAACCCAAGTCCAAGCAACCAATGGCACAGGTAGCCCTAGTCCCTACTTCCAATAGAAAGCCTAACCCTACTCTTAGTCCCAAAACTAGTCGAGCAACCAATCACACCAGAAGCCCTAGTCGCTACTTCCAATTAAAGGTCTAACCTAGCCCTAGTCCCACCCTACTCCCAACAACCAATAACATAGGAAGCCCTAGTCCCTACTTCCAATCGCAATCCTAACCCTAGCCCTAGTCCCAACCCTACAATGATTGAATCACAGACCCAGAAACCAATAAGAACCCTCAAATACCCAACCAATGAGGACATCAACCCTAATCCAATGGAAACACCAGATACAACCCCCAATCAGTGTACACATGTACCAACCACTAGCAGACCATATAATGTCCCAGACAGCTCAGACAAGGTTTGCTGGCCAGGGAGTTGGAAGCTGCTTTTCCTGTTCAGAATCTCCTAGGAGACAGACAGGCTCAATCCACACTTTGGACTACTGCAAGTAAAGGCCCCACTAACTTGAAATCTAACAATACTGTTTGAATAACACTTTACTCCCTCTGCTGGCCAAAAAACGAAGTGCACAGGCCCTAGTCCCAGCGTGAACTGCCAAGCCAGGTCTTCCCTGGACCGGAAACAAGCATCCTAGGGACCGGTTTCAGCCGTCAGCCAGGCTAGCCTGAATCCAGTGGCAAAGTAAGCAAGGACCCACATCTGGGCATACCCTGCCAACGTAGAGCACACAAGGCAAATACAAGGAGATGATGGACAGAGCGCTGAAACCCGTCTGACACCCACCCTCAGTCACCGACCCGGCCGAATCCACCATAGCCCCCCAGCTCACTTCACCACCCTAGCCCAAGACCCGGCTTGGCAGCTCGAGCATGACTGTTCCCATGAGCCAATGGGTCAAGACTGATGTGCATATGACCGGTGGTGGACTGGGGTGGCAAAGCGAGCCAAAGAACAAGGATCGACCCAACCCAGAACCGCGATGGGTCGATTGTCCGAAAAGCCCCGGCCCCCAGTCCATCATCTCCCCGCACTTGCTTTATAAATTATAAATCCACAGGTGGTGTGTGGTAAAATAGAAAAAGTCATGAGAAACGGGTTGCCACTACTTATGTATGGAAGTTATTTCCACGCAATGAAAATGTTCATTACAATAACTACCAAGGTCTAAGGAACGGCAAAAACATCACCCCCAAATGTGTAACCTGGAAAAGGTGCAGAACAATTGACCAGTTTGTGATGACCAGGTCAGTAGACAAGAAGACAGACATGCATCATATCTCTCAAAAGTTAAGCAGCAGTAAATGTACAAATATTGGGAGAGCTAGGTGTGACCAGAAGTACAACTTTAGAACAACAAGCATTTAGGAAGTACTGTTTCTACCTCACTTTGGTACTGGCCTGCTTTACTGGCTCAAAAATAATAATAATAATAATAATAATAATATTTGGCATTCATATATCACTCTCATTAACCTGCAGATGTTCCTAAAGTTCGAGAATGACTTTACCCAAAACTGAACAAAAACTACCCACACAAATCAGAGACTAATTAAAAATGTGGATATGTGGGTACCAAGGTATCCTAGAAAATAACGAATTGCACTTACATTTAAAATATCACTTAAGTTTACCAAATAAGGCCATTCAACCAGGCACCATCACGCTGTTTACATTTTGAACCATGATGAACAAGAGTTCATTGGAAAAAAGGGGATTCCAATTCTGTAAGGGGTGGCAACCGTGGCCAAAGGTCAAGCTCCAAAATGCACAACAAACCTAGAGCCACAAACTGCAATCTAAAGGAGTGTATCATGTCGAACTCTAAGCAGCAGTAAATGACACGGCCGTAGCACATGAGATGTTCTCACATAAAGCCACACTGAAACGGACAGGGATTCAGACCACTGGACAGCCAAGCTTCTTCATCAGGCAGCAGCAAATAATAGTTTTTTTGTCAAATCCTACTTTCCTAAAAGCATTAAAAAAATGCCTGATGTCACTGCAGTCCGGAAACAAACGGACCACCTGTGCCAGGGCACAAAAAAGAGCCCGATAGAGACCCGTTTCGAGCCCCCCTTTAAAAAACTGCCGGTGCTCAGCATCGGTGAGACCTGGCCCACTTAAAGCCCTGAGGTTGGTTCATTAGAGTATTTCTGCATTTTTTTAAAGTGTAGTGTGCCAAAAGGTTAGACTACCATCAGCTAGGTGTTGGCTGACTTTAGGATTTTGTTCTCTAATTCAGAGTCGGTGTATGTTGTTCCGAGCTGGAGTGATGTGTTGCCTTCTCTCCATATTTATTTTTGTTTTTCTAGTTTATTACTTGTCCTAGTCATTCATTGGTTTCACTGCTGTCTTCTAACTGGGACATGTTATGCTTGAGAGGTCGTGCTCGTGCGTTGCACACGATAGCTGCTGATATGTTTTCCATAATATCAAGCAAGAAACATACCTCGTGATGAAGACCGGTTGCAAAATAAAAAGACGCAAACATCAATTGAGCCCTACGTACGGTTGTAGAACGACCCATTTGCAATCACGACAATAAGCTATGTGCCAGCAAAAGAATCATAACAAAGAAATGTTACTTTCCCATATGATAAGAAATTAAGCAGCTAGACATAAATTAGTACTTAAATATTACTGATAAATTCCTTCGTGCTTTAAAATAATAAAAGAAAGTTTTAATGAAAAAGGTTTGCTGGAGTCTACATGTGCTGTTGTTTCATAGATTGGCAGAATGTAACAGCGCAGGCTTACATCAAAAGTGCAGAACGCCTGTCCATGAAAGATTTTCTATTTTTAAGTGTGGTCGTGTTTTCAGTGTATCACAAATGCTATCTTTTATGATAAATAATAAGCATAAACTGAACAGTAATATCATAGTCTAACCACGAAGAGCAAGCAGCATTGCGAGAACTGTCCTTTGTTGAAAATAAAGATACTATTATCATTCTGAAAGAGCCAAGAGTGCAGAAGTGCTTTTTTCATTTTTATTTTTATTTCATAAAAAAAAAAAATACTCTAGCCTGACACTAACGGGCTATATACCTTAAACCATACTAGTCAATGCAGTGACCTTTCTACAAATGGACTGCAGTTGCTGAACAGGGAACACGAAAATAGAATTTTTTGTTTGGATGCCTGTGAACAATTAACGATCTTAAACCATACTTTCTACAAATGGACTGCAGTTGCTGAACAGGGAGCACGAAAATAGAATTTTTTGTTTGGATGCCTGTGAACAATAAACGATCTAGTGGGAGACAGCGGTGAGGTACTTAAAGCTCTGACATTTTAGGAGAGGGATACAGATTGGAAATCGGAACAAGATTTGAGGGATATCTGCATAGTGCTGATGGGATACACTGACAAGGGATATTATAGTACCAAGAGATGGGATGGAAGGTGCTCCATCTGGCAAGTGTTTGGGTATGCAGAGGAAGGAGCCCCATAAAATTGATAAATACTGATGAAAGAGATAAAGAATAAGCGAAGTCTAATGCAGGACTTTAAGCAATTGGGTTATTAGTTAATGGGTAGAAGCCCCAGCCTCAGAAATTCGATTCTTGGTTGGTTGGAGTTAACCCTGTTCAAGGAACAGCCACAATCTCTGTCAAGGTGAACCACAATAAGTCACTAAATTAACCTCTGCTTAACTCTCAGGTAGCTAGGCAAAAAAGCAGTCAGGCTTAACTTAGAGGCAATGTGTAAAGTACTTGTGCAGCATATAAACTGTAATGAAGTAAAAACAAAACACAAGAAAAAATCCCACACCAATTTCGAATTTTAATAAAGACAAAAGTATATTGGGTCTGGCCGGCTCTTACCTTCAGACTCAAAAGACGTTTGAAGAAAAAGTCTCTGAGAAGCTAGAAGTTCAGCGGGGCAAAGCTGCAAGTTGTGGCCGTGGAGGTGGCGTCATCGTTTGGTAGCTGCTAGATGAAGTTGTGATGGAGATTTCTATATTCAGACATAGATTCTTTTTTGGAAGTCAAAAATCTCCAGTGTGGTGAAGGTGGAGGCTGCAGCCGACGAGAGTTCCACAAGGCCTCCAAGGGTTCAAGGCAGGCTCCAGGTATCAAAGCAGTCCTTCCAGGTACAGCAAAGCAGTCTTTCCAGGTGCATCAAAGCACTTTTTTGAAGTGCACAGCAGACCACAGCAGCAGGCAATCATCTGAGAGTCAGTCTGTAGGTCAAGAAATTGAACTGAAGAGTGGGTGTGAGGGAACAAGCAGAATCCAAATCAGTAGGAACAGAGACAATGATTTCTGAATGTTTTAGTGAAAATAGCGCCAAGAAGCAGAAAGCACCACTCATGGTTATCTGGTTGCACTAGACTGGAGGAAAGTCACAAGTTCAGTCTTTTCGCGAAGGAGGAGGGGTCAGAAGCAGGGATCAGGTTAGTCCTGATGAAGAGTTATCTTTTCAAGTCCAATGCGAAGAGTTCCATTTGCATTGGAGGAGTCTGAGGAGAGGAGGCTTTCGGCATGAAGACCAGATCTAGCATCAAAGATGGTTGTTGCTGTAGCACGCAGAATCAGTAATCACTGGAGCTTCGCACTTGTGGATTGTCGCGGACAGTCACTGTCAGCGTGAAGTACAATTTTCACAATGCAAGTCATTGCGAATGTTCGCGGTCAATGTGAAAAGCAGGTACCAGATGTACTTTGAGTTAGCAGTTATTGCGGGCAGTGGAGTCATGGTGAAATGGGCCAGTTCACAGTCGCATAGAACCTGCAGCAGTCCATGCAGGTAAGAACGGTTTATAGTGAAAATAGCACCTCAAATTACCACTTTCGGTCATCTGTTCGCGCTACACCAGGGGAAAGTCATAATCTCAGGCAATGAAGCGCAGACCACATTCAGAGACCAGGTTACTCCAGCTAAAAAGGATTTTACCTTTTCTTGCAGGAGGAGCTTCAACTGTTGCCAGCCAAGAGTTCAAGGCCTGCCAGGGGCACTTTTTCAGGTTCATGATTCATCCAGGAGAGGCCAGCAGCAGGGTCAGGCAGGTTCAGTAGCAGGTCCATGCTGGTCCCATTGTAGCAGTTCAGCTGAGCAGTTGCAGGGAGGCCTCTGAAGCGTGTTGTGTCCCTGTAGCTCACACAGGAGGTCAGCCTAAAGGCCACTGGGGTCACTCTGGGTGTCTTGGGATTAAATGAGCAGGCCAAATCTTCCAACTCAGTCAGTAAGGTAGTCCCTCAAGCAACAGGGCAGTCCTCTGGCTTTAGGGCTGTTCTTTTTTTCTGTATTGTATCTTCCACAGGCCCAGAAGTGTTCCGAAGAGACTATCTCAAGGTCCAATATTTATTTGTACATGTTGTCCAACTATGGTGTGGGGCGGCCACCCTGCCCTGCTACCAACACTGGTTCTGGAAAGCTCTTCTTTCCTGGTCAGAGTTTCAAACTATCTAGGGTGACAAAAGGCATTGCAGGCCTGGTGTCAGTTTCCTTTGTGTGTGCTGTAGGTAAAGCCCTTTGAAGTGTAAGTGGGGCTGAGTACAGCCCCTCCCAAGCCTCACTGCCTGGAAGTAATAAACATACCCCAATAGCAGAGCCATTCACAGTCGCAAACAAGGGCACTGGCAGAAGGGACAGCTGGTTGGGACAAGAAAATGCAAACTCTAAAATTGTAACTTTAAATCTGACTTCACCATTAAAGAGGATTCGAAATTACAATTCATTTGAGTGTAATAAACATATATGTATCTGCTTCCAATCTAAAGTTGTTTATAGAGAAACAAGGGCACCCTGTGAGTCAAAAGGGACCAAGGGTATATAACATATTGTAAGAGACCTGTGTAGATTTCATCCACATGGAAAAAAATGTTTATTAAGCGAAAAATTAAAAACGGAAAAGCAAAGAATAAACAAAGTGCAGTGGGTAAAATTGGGGTTGGAAATCACCAGATTTACAGACCTCAGGCATTTCCAATCATGGTGACTTTGACAACACAATGCATATTTATAACAGTCACAATGTAAAGAACATCTTGCTCTCCACATGAATCCTAACAAAATAATTAGAGTCAAGATGTGGTTGTCGATGATGTTTCAGTCCTTGCTAGGGTGGAGGGATCATCCTCAGGACAGGAGGATACATGCCTGAGAAATAGCCTGTATAGGGCCAAAAAAAAACCAGAAAGGAGAACAAGGAAGGGGGGGGGGGACAGGAAATTAAAAAGAAAGATGCAAAGAAAAAAGAGAGAAAAAGAAGAAAAAAAGGGTTAGGGATGGTCCGGAAATGATCATTTCACATATGCAGGAGTGAACTATAAGGAAAATCCATCCACCACCATCACAGACGTGAGTCCCTTGCTCACTTTGCCACTGGATTCAAGCAAGCCTGGATGAAGACAGCTGGAATGCCAGAAACCGGTCCTAGGAAGCTTGTTTCCAGTCCAGGGAAGGCATGGCTTGGCAGTTCGGGCTGGACTGTTCCCATGAGGCACAGGGTCAGACTGATTTGCATATGGCCATGTCTGAACTGGGGTGGCAGAGTGGGCTAAAGAACTGTGATGGATTAAACCCAGATCTTTTGACTGGGTGTGAGTGTTTGATTGGCTCAGATGCTCCGTCCATTTCCACCCCCTTTTGTACTGCTTTATTCGCCATAAGTTTGGCAGGGTATGCTCAGACATGAGTCCCTTGCTCACTTTGCCACTGGATTCAAGCAAGCCTGGCTGAAGATGGCTGGAATGCCAGAAACCGGTCCTAGGAAGCTTGTTTCCGGTCCAGGGAAGGCATGGCTTGGCAGTTCGGGCGGACTGTTCCCATGAGGCACAGGGTCAGACTGATTTGCATATGGCCATGTCTGAACTGGGGTGGCATAGTGGGCTAAAGAACGGTGATGGATTAAACCCAGATCTTTTGACTGGGTGTGAGTGTTTGATTGGCTCAGATGCTCCGTCCATCACCACCCCCTTTTGAACCGCTTTGTCTTGTAGTGTAGCTCCTATTTTCCCAATAGGCTCTGCGCATTGGAATAGTGCCTACAGCAGTAAAGGCCTAGGCCAGACGTTAACTAGGTCTACTACTGTCGATACTAGACTTAATTTTTGGGTTTGCCAGCTAAGCTCAGAGTTCGCTAGAAACTTTCTCGAATGTTCAAGGAAGGATTAACTCCCCTGATTAGACAAGAAGGGATTTAGTTTCTGACAACCATAGAACATGACAACTTTGCTCTCCCCTAATCAAGAGTCAATCTCGAGAGTCGTGTGAGCACAAGGCAATTATTTTACTCAGTCAGTACGTGCATTCTTAGTCTCATCAGAATGTAGAGAAAAGGAAGAGACGGGCGTGTTCAATAAAAGATGTTATTTATTGATCAGTCTCTTTTCTCGTACAAGAGAAATGGATCGATATTATTGCAATACTTATAGTTAAGTAAAGTGCATACATTAGAAGCAATAGTATAAAATAATACTGTAAAAACATTGATATGGTTTCTGAGCCATATGATGTTTAAAATGATTAAAATATATTTATATACACATATACATTTGACTAAACGTACTCAACTGGTGTTTCTAAATACGCCTACCCCGTGTACCTGACCTAAGTCTAATGCGTGGGCGGGAATAGAAAGTTACAGTTTAGTTTAAGTTTGTTTTTGCCAAGTGAATAACTAAAGAATTCTCTAGGAGGGGTTATTCAGTTCTGTACCTGGAATTTAGGATGAATGAGGAATGGTATCTCTTTCTCTGCTCTCGATATTCCAGGCTGCCTGCGAGGGCTGCCCAGAAGCGCCGGTGCTGGGTCTCTCGGCTTGAGATAGCAGCGCGTCTCTCAGCGCGTCAGGAAGGCGGGGCTGCTGCCTGCGGGGTCTGCTTCTGCTCTCGGCTTCGGCAAGTATGGCTGCTCCGTCTTGTCACCACGCGTGTGTTTGCATAGGGCAAGGTCGGCAATATTTATACCTTAAAGGTGCCGAGATTGACGTAAGGATGGACATAGGTACGTCAATAAAGATGTCATACGACTTGCTCGTTAGCACATTCTTTACTAAAGTTCTCTGTGAAATCAAAACAATGGCCGCACGGATTATCCAGGTTGTCATAGGTTTGATTTGTTATGAGAACGTCGTATGCCTTATCAGGGGCTGGAGGAATGTCGCTTGTCTAATTAGATCTCAAGCGTTATGACCTAATCAGATAACACGTTCCTGTGCCGTAGTGTGACTGCGTCAGATAACGGTATCTGCATCATGGGGGATTTCTTGCCTCATGGGCTGACTGTTAGTTAACTAGCTAGTAAGTTTAACCAGAATAGGGTCAGGAATAGGGGGATCGAATCAGAACCTATAGAAATACACGACACCCACTCCACGCTAACTATGGTCATATCTACTAATCTATGCATAGTATAACATAGTACAACATACTATAGAGTATAGTGTATACCTTACCACCCCAAAATACATAAATGCATTTCGAAATTTTCAAATATACTGAAAAATTGCAGTCATATATATTGTATGCACTTAAGCTATGAATTAGATGCAAAAGTGAACACGCATTGTTATGCATTATTGATTGTTGGTATATGAGAAATACACATGAAATGGCTCTTAATATGGCTATACAGAAAAAAAGTCGAAACCATTTCATCACATAAAATCTATTGCGAACATACCAGCGGGCAGCTAAAGTCTATAAAGTCTATAAAGTATCTAAAATAGAAATCTTAGTTCTCTAGGAATAGTCTCTTACTTTAAGCAGAAAATCAGTGTCCCAGGAAAAAATATATAGAAAAATATTTTAGGGGCTTGCTGAAAAAAGTTGCTGTCCGTGAACTGGATTGTAATTGTTCATGTGACTTTATTTTTAAAGTTGAAGGCCGAATTCAGGGAACGCCGTGTGCGAGTTTACTCAAAAGTCTCTATTTCTGTTCCGGAGAGAACATCATATCATTCAGGCTTTCGAAAAAACTGTCAACAGCTTCATGGGAAAGTTCCTCTAAGTCGGAAATAGGGGTAACCATGCATTCATGCGCATGATTGTCTCCATTGACATTCTGATTTGCATTGCTGACAGAAGGTCGTACCTGTTCGATGCTGCTTTCATCTTGAACTTCACTACTCTTCAATCGCAGTGGTGAAGATTCCAGGAATGCCGTCATCAGAATTGGCAGCCTTTGAGGGCAGCACAGTGCGTGAACCTTGGTAGGAACCAACAGTGTATCTGCATCCACCGGCGCATCCGATTGTAGCGTCAGACAGGTGTCTAACACGCATTCTTCTCCGCATAGCAGACACCTTAGTACAGGTAAAACACACCTTTGCCACATTGGTCGAAATGATAGAAACCAAGTCATGTTTAGGTCTCTAAGCCGGGATAGTCCCAGGATTTTTGATATCCGGTCCCGGTATCCAATGGCTAGGATCGTATCTTCCATTGTCGCGAGAGTTTGATCTGTGACATGGGTTGCCATAACGAAAAATAAGGACTAGGAATAGGATTCCTGCAATTAGTCCTAGGATCAGGGGAAGTCCGCCAAAAATCGAATGGACGAAGTCTGGAAAAATACCCAGTATGGCTTTGAATGGTGTTAATGCCATCGAAAATACTGTCTTAAATACCTTTGAGACCCCTGTGGTATCAGAAATATTTAAGATTTCGCTCAGGATTTCCGCGAAATGTACGGGGGAATTAGTTGATAATAATGTATGTATCTCTGCAGTCGTCCTTGCGACTTGTAGATCATACGTTTCTTTAGATGACGTGAGCCTTGTAGGCGTCTGAAGAAGCACTGTTTTCATTCTGCTTAAAGTGTCTATTCGAATAGAAGTAATTTTCAAACTGGGCCATGCCCTTGCCTCCCTGTCTGGAAAGGAGCTGGGAAACAAAGAACGTCCACAGCACTTGACCTTCGCCGTCGTAGTGACGAGATAAGGAGTCCCGGGCATAAGACTACAGCATCTGCGGTCTACAATAAGAATGTAACTCCCATTATAGAGTCTTTGAAAGAATGGTTCTATTTCAGTTGCAGGTGCGCCTTGCTGGTGACATGAAAGGTTGTATGAATTCCCTTCACAGGCTCCGTGCAAACTAATACCGTTACACAGAAGCGTGCCGCTTAGTGACATAGCACAATTGTTGCCACTAAGAAACACTTTCTGTCCTTTGTTACTGACACATGCATGTGAATAGGGCAGGTTCCATGTTGTTTTAAGGTACCCCTTTCCCAATTTCTCGTACATGCCAGCCTGTATATATTTTTGGCAGTATTGAAACCTGAAGGTTGAGATTGGAATATTTATGATTCCGTGGATTATCCATTCACTGACAGGTCGTTCTGACATTGTCAACGGTAATCTTTCTAGTTTTTCAATGCTCAAGATTGTATAATCAGCACCCTTCTGAGCCATACCGATTTGTCTATCAGTAAGGTTAAAGATTTGGAATAGTGACGTTGTGTTGATTAAACGCCAAGGCACATAGCCTGAACGCAGATTTTGTAACGTCCAGCCAAGCTGTACAATAGAACGCAATTGTGACTGACCATGTTGTAATAACAGTAAGTCTTGCGATAATATATCGATTGCTGAAGACACAATGCTGTCCAATGAAAAAATTCTGGAGGACAGAGTCATTAACCCATTGTCCACTACAGAAAGTGATTTTTCCAAATTAATACGGTCAATTTCCCGTATTCTTTCTGCTGTTTCAATTTGAGTAACCTTCCAGGCCTCATTGTATGCTGCATATACAGAGGCTGCTATGAAACGCTTTTGACGCTGTTTGCGTGGTCCCATTATGAAATCACGCAAGTCAGCACCATCAGTAAGTAAAGTTAGGTGTTGCTTAATTTCAGGCAGTGTGGAAGTTTGTAGCCATTGAAGGCATAATTTGCCCACACTGTAGGTTGTTATTATCCCTGGGTGATGTCTTTGGGGATATCTAGGGTCTGGCCTGGTCATTTTGAAACCCTGTGTTTTATTCAGGAATCTATCTTGACAGTTATTTGTATCTGTGGGCCAGATCAACCATTGTTTCCAATCAGGATGTGTTCTGTTTTGGTTAAGTATATGGTTTATGTCTATTTCTTCATCTGTTTCAGAGTTATTGCTAAACATTGTTGGCTTTGGAATAGACAGGTTATTTAAATCTTTGATTTTGGCTAAGCCAAGACAGGTGGTTTGTTGAACGGTGTCATTTAAAAATATCATTTGTTCTGGGATCATGCAGGCTCTAAACAAAGCTTCTAAACCCTGTACTTGCCATTCTTTTGTGCCCCAAACACTTTTCAAATCAACATGTTTGTCCCAATAATCAAATCCAAAAGTATTCATTTTTTCAAAGAAAGAATCTGAATATATCAATTTTGTGTTGGTTATCATGGTTTTCATCCCTGTCTTGTTTGACAATTTGTAATAAAATGTTTCAGCATTAGTTATGTTAAAACCTGAAAAAAATGAATATTTGCCATACACGGTTCTAGAGCTCCCTTTTGGAGGTGTAGCACAATGTTCCCATTGATTAAAATTTAAAACATTTCTAGGTTGTGCAGATTTATGCAAGAAATGGTTACCATAATGGTTATAGCAGTACATGCTGTCATAATTTGTAGAACCCTGCAAATAATCATGTTTTGTAAATTTAGCAGACATTACTAAGTCAGACATCATATTGTTTATACTTTCAAAGTCCCAATCATCAGCAAATGAGTTTGGTTTTGCAAAGTCACTCAAGGAGATCTTGATTTGGTGTGGATATTTCAGGATCTCGACCGGACCATAAATTTCATAGTCAGTGTTGTCCCAGGCTACCCCACCAGATATTGGAATTGCTGTGAAGTTGGCTGAAGAAAGTTCTGAAGAAAGTTCTCTTTTCTCGACGTGTGAAGATGTGTGTGGTTTGAGGACCAAGTTGATGTTCTGACTTGCTGTGTCCATTTTAGCATATTTTCCCTCAATGAAGCGTCCCAAGGTAAATACCATGATGAGCCAAAGTATGAGGATAAATGCACCAAAACCCACCCAAAATTCAATCCATGGAGAAACTAGATATGTTTCTTTCAGTTGTTTCAAAAGTTCCTTCGCTTTGTCTTTAAAGGATTTTGATGATGGCTGTGTCTTTTGTTCGCTGAAGCCGTCAGAGGAATCATCGAAGTTGATGAAGTAACCGGATGCAGTTCTGTCAATTGTTCCAATTGGTTCAGGATTTTTGTTTCTCGCATTTTCACTTGGTACTTCTGTATAGATTGGTGTGTCTCTGCTAAATGTCTTTATTTGGGTTTTCAGAGGTCTAAGTTCTATTGCATTGTTGCATAGTCCTTGTTGTTCTTCCGTAGGCGTTTCGAATGTGATGAGCCTCTTTGATAGGACCTCTGTACTGGTAGCAAACCTTGGTGTTCTGCTACTTATTGGGAGTCCACTTGGCCTACTGTTTGTTATCGGCCACATGTTGTGGTTTTACCAGGTCGATGGATACAACTCGGTTCTCCTTTTTTCCAGCAAGTGGCGGTAGTACAACTGATCTTGTCCCGTTGACAGACAATACAGGAACTGCTTTTCTGTAAGAAGGCCCAAATTCCTTCTTTACCGCGATCTTCTCCCTGACTAGATCCCCGACTTTTGGAATCCAGACAGGTCTTGCTGGGACAGGTGGTGATTTTTCAGTGGTCGTTGGCTGTTCTTTCAACTGTATGTTGCTCAGGTCTTTTCTTGTTTTGTTTAAGTCCTGCAAAATAGCCAAACGGTCTTTGACATCAAAGCTTTTTTCTGTTACCACTGAAGTCTGACTATCAAGGTCAGAGATCAACATCCTAGTTCCGAATAATAATTCGTACGGACTGAATCCCTTCAGAGAATTTCTTGGCAAGTTATTAAGACTACGTTGGACACTTATTAGATGTTTGACCCACCCAGCTCCCGAACCTAATATCCTTTCTATTATAGATTGCTTTCTGTCTTGGTTTTTTCTTTACACCATCCCATACCCTCAGGAAGGAAGTGAGAAGATTCCCGCTGGGCTGTGCTCATTTGGCCATTCTTTCCCCCCCCAGGCTGGATTGCCTGAGAAAAGGAAAAAAAATTGGTCGAACGTAGCATGCTCTTAGCGTATATGCCATTTAGACTCGCAAATCTTGTATAACAGTCCGGACGTCAGCCGAGTGTTGTGGATCTACATTATAAGTGGGAACTAGCCTGTATATGTTAATCGCAAGCCATCCTTTTTAGTGGTGATGTTATCTGCCTTGATACGACGAGGTATTAAACTGCTTCTCTCCCCACTGCGATCTCTGTTGCAGTTTGGGCAGTTTTTTACAAACATGGTGTAGTGCAGGCTCATGCCTGGCCACCAGTACCGTGATTGTAATTCTTCCAGAGAATCTTTTAATTTAAGGTGTCTGAGACCCTCGCCCATGTGTGCGTCTGCGATTAACAAGTTTCTCCTGTCCATGTTTGGAATCACTCTATCCCCCACTCCAGGGATTCGAGCAAAAGGAATGGAGTTTGCATCTATGATGTATGTGTAATTGAGTGGATAGTTGATCGGTAACGCCGAGCAGTCGCCTTTTGATGACGTTTTTACTGCCAGCAATGTTTCGCCGTCAATGTATTTTAATGTACGCTTTTTTCGATCTATGGGAGCCGGTTTACTGGCTGCCGCTGCGGCTGTTTCAGCCAATGAATTCCCTACAACGTGAACGCCATCACGCTGGTGACTCAGTGAGTGTGTCACGTGAGTCTTTGGTAGTTCTTTTTTCAAAAGAGCTACCTGTTCCCAGAGCAGTCTCTGCTTTATTGGTGCATCCGTGTCATCTTTGTAATCGTTCTGAATCCAGGTCTGCAAATCCTTGTTATATGCTTTGACGCAGAAATATGAATCTGACACTATAAGTGTCGGGAATTCGCGATCCGCATTATCTAGCGCCATTTTCAAAGCTAATATTTCAGTTTGTAGTTCTGAATTAGTTTCTACTGAGTGTGATTTTGTTAATAGAGGTCTTAGTTTACCTCCGTGCCACACTTCTTTTGTAATCTCACATGTGGGATTGTATGCATGTTCTCCCCAAACGGAGGGTTGAGCATGTCCGTCTGTATAGATTACACAGGCGTAATGTCGTAGAGGCAGAATGTCGATTGGCAGAGGATACATTTTTTCATATTTTAGATTTTTTAATTCTTCTAGTTCTTAAAAGACTGTTAACCAGGCAATACTTGATAATTCATATCCTCCGTACTGGATTTTCAGATGGGCAATTCTGGACTTTTTGAAGTTGAATTTGTAACCCTCTGCAGCGAAACCAAGTATTATGGTGTTCACTCTTTTCAAGTGAGTTTCCAAGTCATCATCTGTTAAGTAAATGTCATCGACATAAGATAATGCTTCATCATCATATAGTTGTAGTAATTCTGTTACTCTCGCTGAGAATACCCCCGGGCTGTTCTTGTACCCCTGGGCTAACCGACAGAATTGTTTTTGAGTGCCATTTACTGAGAATGCAGTTAAATATCTGCTCTCTGGTGCTATGTTTTGACAAAAGAATCCGTTGGAGATGTCCAAGGTTGTTTTGTATTTTTTGCGCACTATGTTATTCATTAGTGCAGCACTGTGTGAGTTTTGCACTGCAAAAGTTTTGCAACATGTGTTAAGGTGTCGGTAATCCAAAACTAGACGGTACGAAATGTCTGGTTTGGAGACCGGAAATAAAGGATTGTTCATTTGTGAGGTGCAAGTTTCAATCACCCCTTGGTATTCTAGCTGATCTAGTATTTCATTTACTTGTTTTTTAGCTTCTTGCTTAATTGGGTACTGCCTTTGTGCAGTAGGTTGTGATTTTAACTGGACTTTGTGAGGAGGAGAATCCTCATCCCATCCTACATGATTTTTATATAAAGCAGGTGCTAAGGCCACTGCCCACTTTCTAGCAAGTGTATATTTTTTATGAATCGGTATTTGATTCGAGAAGGCAGGCATAATTACTTCTTCGCCATGAGGGCACTCCCTGACAAACTCTGGTGGCCAGTCTTTTTCAGCTAGAAGGATGTCATAGCCCTTGGATAGGTTATCCCAAAATAGTCCCCTTATTTTCCTAGTCTTATCTCCCTCTATACGTAATGTTATCTCGTATATTTTGTGGGGCTTGCTAACTCTGGTATCTGCAGTTTCCACTTGAAGGTATTCATTCGTGTCCACTGTCTCCAGATGATTCATAAGGACTTTGCGAGCTATGCTCACCTCTGCTGCGCTGTCTAGCATTGTCTGAGCCCATTCTCCGTTTTTCAGTTGTGTCCTCAGTATTCTCGGCATTGTTAACTACCTTGATACTGGCTACCTTCTTTTTTGGAAATTGTGATTTCTTTTTCAGTTGAGCAGGTTCCTTGTCTTTGGACTTGGCGTGCTCTTCTGATCGTCCTCTTCTTTCCGATTTCTGCGAGGAATTCTGAAAAGATTGAGAGGGACGTGTATCAATGTCTTGATATCTATCAGGTTTTTTAATATTATCCCTATTTCTAAGGTTATATCTATTCCCAGAGGGTTCACTCTGAGGTGACCTTTGTCTCGGGTTCGGAGATTTCTCTCTTCGCCTAGGAGACCTTCCTCTGGACTGGAATTTCTTTTCTTTAGGATTGGATTGTTTATTTCCATCCCAGTTCTTTTTTGGTAAATTATTATTAAAAAATATTTTTTCTGGACTTGTAGTCAGTTGCGGTTTTACTGGTATTCCACCTAGACTATCTCTGCCTAGTTCTTCATAGGATTTTTCTATGATTCTGGCAATTTCAGCTGGTTGGTCTGCTATATCTGTCTCTTTTAACCTCTGGCGGATCGCCACGTTTGCTGCTTCACCCTTTATGTTGGCTAGTAATATAGCCGAGACCTGCTTGAAGTCTTTCAGTAATTTCATACCAAGAGTTAAAGCAGGTTCTGGACCGTATTCATCTTGAATTTGTTTTAGCACATCTGGTATCACCGAAATGGATGGAACACCGTGCGTTTTTGTATAGATGGAAGCAAAGACTGTACCCCAAGTGTCACAGTCCTCGATGTGTGGTGCGATTCCCATTGGGAGACATATAGTCAGAATCCTGTGTTTTTCTAATGGGGTGGTGTCAGGAAACACCGCCTCTATTTGGGTAATTTTCTGTGCCAACCAGAATGGTATTTGTTCCCGTTTAGCTGGAACTTTACCTAGGCAGGATTGGATGTTCTGTGGTGTGATTTTATTTGTGTTCCCCTGGTGAGGGGTCAGCTGTGGAATTTTAATCGCTGGCTGAATTGTTGAAGTCCGCATTACATACTGAACTAATTGTCTATGAATTTTTAGTAGTTGTTTTAGCTGTATTAATAGCTCTGCTGCAGGCATTCTTTCGATGTCTGGATGTGGTGTGTATCCGGCTAGGACCGGCCACGTTGCTCCTGGTCTTCCTAAAGGACCGAGCCTTGTAATGTGATTGTTATGTATTAGGGCGCCATCAAATAAGAGCAAATGCTCTTGGAATTTGAGTGGTACTTCCACCTCCTCGAAAGGAGTGTACGTTTCAGGAGGTTCCTCTACTTTGTAATAGTGGAAGTACTTTGTTACAGCATTTGCTGCTGGAAAATGTATCCATGTATAGTATACCTCTGTCTGCCGATATTCGTGTGCCTCAATTACGAATATGACTGTGCCACCTCTAGGTGTCAGTCCATTTTCTATAAGTTTTAAGGTTATAGATCTCCTTTTAATGACCGGAATAAGTATTATATCCGCGTCTGCTGCTTGCATGGTAGCATCAGCATCTGCTATTTCAGTAGCTAATCTAATCGCCTCTCTTTCTCCATCGCTGTCTCCCATTTTACTGACAGGATGGTATTATTTTTGTTTGCAGATCAGGTTTCTTTATGGAAACAGAGATTAGATGCACAATATTTTGGAACTGTTTTATCCTTCAACGTTGACTAGACCAAGAACCATACATAGGAGTTCCCTCCTGCGAGGTTTTGGAGGATATAATAACCTTTCACCCACTCCAGACGTCTTTGGAGTATTTGGGAAAAGGGGTCTGAGTGAGAAAGCACGACTGAGTTACTCTAAATGTCTTACGTTAGTTTTATCGCCCTTTCCAAACGCGTTGGGCGCCATGTAGTGTAGCTCCTATTTTCCCAATAGGCTCTGCGCATTGGAATAGTGCCTACAGCAGTAAAGGCCTAGGCCAGACGTTAACTAGGTCTACTACTGTCGATACTAGACTTAATTTTTGGGTTTGCCAGCTAAGCTCAGAGTTCGCTAGAAACTTTCTCGAATGTTCAAGGAAGGATTAACTCCCCTGATTAGACAAGAAGGGATTTAGTTTCTGACAACCATAGAACATGACAACTTTGCTCTCCCCTAATCAAGAGTCAATCTCGAGAGTCGTGTGAGCACAAGGCAATTATTTTACTCAGTCAGTACGTGCATTCTTAGTCTCATCAGAATGTAGAGAAAAGGAAGAGACGGGCGTGTTCAATAAAAGATGTTATTTATTGATCAGTCTCTTTTCTCGTACAAGAGAAATGGATCGATATTATTGCAATACTTATAGTTAAGTAAAGTGCATACATTAGAAGCAATAGTATAAAATAATACTGTAAAAACATTGATATGGTTTCTGAGCCATATGATGTTTAAAATGATTAAAATATATTTATATACACATATACATTTGACTAAACGTACTCAACTGGTGTTTCTAAATACGCCTACCCCGTGTACCTGACCTAAGTCTAATGCGTGGGCGGGAATAGAAAGTTACAGTTTAGTTTAAGTTTGTTTTTGCCAAGTGAATAACTAAAGAATTCTCTAGGAGGGGTTATTCAGTTCTGTACCTGGAATTTAGGATGAATGAGGAATGGTATCTCTTTCTCTGCTCTCGATATTCCAGGCTGCCTGCGAGGGCTGCCCAGAAGCGCCGGTGCTGGGTCTCTCGGCTTGAGATAGCAGCGCGTCTCTCAGCGCGTCAGGAAGGCGGGGCTGCTGCCTGCGGGGTCTGCTTCTGCTCTCGGCTTCGGCAAGTATGGCTGCTCCGTCTTGTCACCACGCGTGTGTTTGCATAGGGCAAGGTCGGCAATATTTATACCTTAAAGGTGCCGAGATTGACGTAAGGATGGACATAGGTACGTCAATAAAGATGTCATACGACTTGCTCGTTAGCACATTCTTTACTAAAGTTCTCTGTGAAATCAAAACAATGGCCGCACGGATTATCCAGGTTGTCATAGGTTTGATTTGTTATGAGAACGTCGTATGCCTTATCAGGGGCTGGAGGAATGTCGCTTGTCTAATTAGATCTCAAGCGTTATGACCTAATCAGATAACACGTTCCTGTGCCGTAGTGTGACTGCGTCAGATAACGGTATCTGCATCATGGGGGATTTCTTGCCTCATGGGCTGACTGTTAGTTAACTAGCTAGTAAGTTTAACCAGAATAGGGTCAGGAATAGGGGGATCGAATCAGAACCTATAGAAATACACGACAGTCTATGAACTGGTTTGCCTTTTTAGCCTTCCTTGTCTTCTTTTCTTCCTGCAGCTTGGCATGTATTTACTCTTGGTTCATATCCAGGAATGCTGTAGGGATTCTCTATGCATTCTCCACTCCCATAATGGACACTGTAACCCATCGTATAATATATAGACAGTTACAATGCGTAGGTTTTTGTGATCTCCCCTTGATGCTCCCACCATATCCTCAAGTCAATAGGCTGATTGCGTTCATGATCCTTTTAGGTGCAGCTGCAGATCAAAGGAGAGTATTAGGGTAATAAAGTCTGTTTTGTCCATAATAATGCCATGGAAAGAAGGCTGTTTTGATGAACATGAGAAACATAAATTGATTGCAGCGATAGCTGAAGCAGCCTACGCATTTTAAGTCCTAAAGCAGCCCACTGACTTCCGTGATTCTGGTAGAGTAACCTGGAGGCTGGCTTCCCTAGCAACGACAGTAAGTCTTGCAGCCTTAGAATGTCAGATTGAATTTCCTTTTTTCTCTTTTTTTATAAAGGCCTGAAACACTAGGAATACATTGATAGGCACTTCTAAATCAGTCTCTCGCTGTCCCTAATAAGACTCAAAGTGCCTTTTACTACAGTGCAATATGAACAAAAGTCTCTCAGAGTTGATTTGTGGCCAGTGAGATTTCATTCATTAAAGACACCAGAAGTATCTTTGGGTCTTTCTTTTGGTAAAAATGTAAATGCCTTCCCAATCTCCCAGGACAACGGGCTTAAGTCTCCTCTCGTACAGCCAAAGACTTCGGCTGAGTCCCATGAAAGAAGAATGCCACATAGTACTTTACATCATTAAGCAAGATTTATTATTAGGAATAGTCAAACAAACACATTCATATCATTCTATTTAATCAACTAATAACTCAATTATTAATTAATAATATACGTTTAAGAACAAGATACAATGGCGCATATTATGCATGAAGAACATAAATTAAAATACATGTATTTAAGATAGTTGATAGACAGAAGAACAAAGTTTTACTGAGGTGGGATTGAAAACTAAGCAAAAGTCTGGAAGCACACCATCAGCAGATGGATTTCTCAGATGGATTTTTCATAGTACAACTATTTTAGGGCTTCTTATGAACGTAAGTGAACATACAGTTTAATACGGTATAGGTCTTCAATGGAATATTGCAAATTATGAGCTCAGATAGGTATCCTAAAATCAACACACAGAATATAAAAAATTAACTACATTGAAGATAAGCAGAGGAGTAAATACTAGAGAAGGGCCTAGCTCTAACGTCTGAATATTTAAAGTTTGGTGTGGATAAAGTAGGGTAATGTAGGGTGAACCAGGTCCTGCAGCACTATAAATTCAATATATATCAAATAATTCATTACAAGAAATATTTTTGTAAGACGTATAATTTGAAAATACAAATGGTAACACACTATTTTATAATTATATGCAAAATTGATGATATTTAGAAATTTAGAAGCATGGTGAGTATTGAAACTGAATACTTCAGGAAAAGCACAATGCTTGGCCTCACAAAGTAAGAATGTCCCATATTTTATAGAAACAAGAGCTTTGCACTTTGAAATTTCTTCCTGAGAGATGCCTTATATTCTTCAATATCCTTTTCATATGCAACAAATCACAAGTGATGGGCTTCCTGAATTACAAAAGTGCCCTTTCCGGAAGAATTTCAGATAGCATGTGCCCCCTGGGCACGCAGAGCCCTGAAGCATGAACTTTCAGTAATGAAAGATACATATCATATCAAATGCACTGGGTCCCCAGAGGCTTGTAGAGCCAGGCTTTTGTATTTGATTTTTGCTTCTGTGCCCTCACTGATCACAGAGATGACAGCCTGGCAGATAGATGGCGGCTGAGAATGCAGGCAGTGGTCAAGCAAGGAGCATATTTAATCAGATGGAGACAGTTGTCGGGCATTGCCCTCCCAGAGGAAGCGCACATTTATTTGAGCCTGAAAGCAGCTACATGTGAAACAAGTGAAGAAAGCCAGTGTTTGTGAAGATAGCTTTCTTCACAAGCATGGGTTAGTGCATGAAAAGCAGAGTAACTCAGAATTTACATGAGCAATTCTTGGTTAGAGCGACCTTTGACCCTGCTTGCAGGCAGGTCTCCCCCACGCCGCTGCTCGTCACCTGACTGTCTTTGCTGCCTCCGTGCTCTTCAGGTTGTTTTTTTCTTGCCTCCCCCCTGCCTGTGCGCCAGTTCCCCTGCCCCCCTCCGCTCCCGTTCCGGCCCTTCCCGCCGCTGCTTCCCTGCAGCCCCACCCCCCTGCACACCCATTGGCCTCCCCGCTCCCACCTCCCAGCTGCTGCTCCCTCCCAAGCCACCTCATATGCAGGCCGAACAATGGTAGCAGGAGCGACCTTTGACCCTGCTTGCAGGCAGGTAGCCCCCACGCCGCTGCTCGTCACCTGACTGCCCTTGCTGCCTCTGTGTTCTTCAGGTTGTTTTTATCTCGCCTCCCCCATGCCCGTGCACCAGTTCCCGCTGCCGCCCTCTGCTCCCGTTCTGGACCTTCCCTCTGCTGCTTCCCCACGGCCCGCCCCCCTGCACACCCATTGGCCTCCCCACTTCCACCTCCCAGCTGCTCCTCCCTCCCAAGCCACCTCATATGTAGGCCAAACAGCGGCTGCACAGCAAACGCGCGCAGCGGGTGCGTCGCTGGCGCGCCACTGGCACGCCTGAGGCAAGCCCATCGGAGCCCGTCCGCACCTGGACCGCGCCCAGCGCCAGAACCCCTGGACCCCGCGAACTTCACAACACCAGAATTCACTACGACGCCAGCACCCTCCGCGCACAAAACACCGGCCGAAACCACACCTGCTTCCAGGCCGCCCCGAAACAGACCCACGGACCCTTCTCCTGCCGCACCTGCAGCTTCACCTGCGACAGAACCACCAAACCTCCAAAGACCAGACCCAACCACCTCCACTGCATACTCCTCTACACCTGCTCCGCACGCAAACACGCTGTCGAGCTCTGGGACCTGCTCGCCACCTCCGCCCCAGATGTGGCCTTCCTGACCGAGACCTGGTGGAACGACTCCTTGGCGCATGTCATCGCCATATCCATCCTGGACGGCTACAAGATCACCCACAGGGACCGCGCCAACGGAATCGGAGGAGGAATAGCCATCATCCGCAAGTCCACCCTTAAGGTTGCCACCCACGCTGACGACACCCTCAACACTGCCGAACACCTGCACTTCCAGATCCACACCGACCCTAACACCACCCTCAGAGGAACACTCATCTACAGACCCCCCGGACCCCGGGCTCCGTTCAGCGACTCCAACGTCGACCTCGACAGCACCCACGCACTCGCTTCCACGGACTACATCCTCCCTGGGGACCTGAACTTCCACCTCGAGAACAACAACGATGCCAACTCCGCCACCCTGATCGACAACCTCGGCCTCAGGCAACTCATCACTGCACCCACCCACGCCGCTGGCCACACACTTGACCCCATCTTCTCCACAGACTCCCACATCGCCTTCGACAACACCACCGAACTCCACTGAACTGACCACCCCTGCATCCATTTCACCTTCAAGAAACCAACCACCCATCCCCGCACCCAACAACTGCCTCGCCGCCGCTGGAGCAAAGTCACCGAAGACCAGCTGCTCATCTCCCTCGCCAAGAACCCACCCACCGACCCCACCAACCCAGATGTCGCAGCCTGCAACTTCAGACAGTGGACCGATGACTGCGCCAACACCCTCGCCCTGCTCACGAAACCCTCCAACAGCCACACCAACAAGAAAGCCACCTGGTTCACCAATGAGCTCCAGGCCTCCAAACGCGCATGCTGGAAACTGGAGAAGACATGGCTCCACAAAAGCACACCGGACAACCACGCAGCCCACAAGGACGCCACCCGCAGACACCACCACCTCATCAGATTAGCCAAAAGATCCTCTTTCAAAGACCGCCTGGTTAACAACGCACACAACAGCAAAGATCTCTTCAGCATCTTAAAGGAACTCTCCAACCCCAGCGCCAACGCCAACGACATCCCGCCCTCACAAGAACCTTGTGACTTACTAGCCATCTTCTTCCACCGCAAGATTGCTGACATCCACAATAGCTTCAACACCACGACCACCCCAACTACGCCAGACTCAACCCCCCCTGCGACCACCACCAGCGCCAACCGCCGGACCTCCTGATCCAATGTCAACGACACCGAGACACGCAAGGCCATGAACTCCATCCACTCAGGATCTCCGTCTGAGCCGTCCCCACACCAAGTATTCAACAAAGCAGACGCTGCCATAGCACCCCAACTAGGGAAGATTATCAACATCTCCTTCGAAACAGCGACTTTCCCGGAAAGCTGGAAGCACGCTGAAATCAACGCCCTCCTCAAGAAGCCCAAAGCGGACCCCCAGGGCCCTCAAGAACTTCCGGCCCATCTCCCTGCCTTCATTCCCGGCAAAGATCATCGAGAAAATTGTCAACATGCACCTGGCCCGCCACCTGGAAGACAACAACATCTTGTACCAGTCCGCATTCAGAAGAAACCACAGCACGGAGACAGCCCTCATCGCTGCCGCCACACATCAGGTACCAAGTAGACAATGGCAAAACATCAGCCCTCATCCTCCTCGACCTGTCAGCCGCCTTCGACACGGTCTCCCATCGCACTCTAAAGACACGCCTCCTAGAAGCCGGAATCCAATAGAAGGCTCTTGACTGGACCACGTCTTCCTCTCCGGAAGAATCCAGAGCGTTCGCCTCCCACCCTTCTGATCTGAAGCCACCGACATCATCTGCGGCGTCCCCCAGGGCTCATCCCTCAGCACGACGCTGTTCAATGTCTACATGGCCCCCCTAGCACAAGTGGCCAGCCATCATGACCTCAACATCATCTCCTATGCCGACGACACCCAGCTCATCCTATCCCTCACCAAGGACCCACGCACCGCCAACACCAACCTCCACAAGGGAATGAAGGCTGTCGCCAACAGGATGAGGAGCAGCCGTCTGAAACTGAACTCTGACAAGAAGGAGGTCCTCATCCTCGGACCCACCCCCTCAGCCTGGGAAACTCCTGGTGGCCGACCACACTGGGAACAGCACCAACACCCACCAACCATGCACGCAATCTAGGATTCACCCTCGACTCCTCCCTCTCCATGTCTAAGCAGGTCAATGCCATCTCCTCCTCCTGCTACAACACCCTCCACATGCTCCGCAGGATCTACAAGTGGATCCCCGCCAAAACAAGAAGAACGGTGACACAGGCCCTGGTCAGCGCAGACTGGACTATGGCAACGCACTCTACGCAGGAATCCCAGCCAAACACCTACGATGACTACAACGCATCCAAAACGCCTCCGCCCGACTGATCGTCAACGTCCCCTGCTGCAGCCACATCACCCCCCACCAGAGAGACCTACACTGGCTCCCGGTCGACAATAGGATCACCTTCAAGCTCCTCACCCACGCTCACAAAGCACTCCACAATGCCAGACCTGCCTACCTGAACAGCAGACTCAGCTTCCACACCCCCACCTGCCAGCTCCGCTCCGCCAGCCTCGCCATCACAGCTGTCCCCCGTATCCAACAAATGACCTCCGGCGGCAGATCCTTCTCCTACCTCGCCGTCAAGACCTGGAACACCCTCCCTACCCACATACGGCAGACCCAAGACCTTCTCGCCTTCAGAAGGCTCCTCAAGACCCCCTCCCCTCAGCGCCTTGGGACCCTTACGGGTAAGTAGTGCGCTTTACAAGTACGCTGATTGATTGATTGATTGGTTGAAGATAATGAATAACAAACACCACACAACGCTCGAACTGTGCATATTGGAATGAATCAGAAATCTACTCCACTGCACGAGCTCCGGATCAAGGGATCACTTTCTGTGTAAATCCCCGTCCGACCCCACTGCAACCCCCCCTTCTCACTGAAGCCGGCTGCCCCCGGGATCTTGAAAAATCATCAGAAGGGGCAGCTTGACCGTCTAGAAGGATCGACCAGAAGGACCCCTGCACGCCTGAGACCGCTAAAATTCACCTGGTCCCTGCTGCGGATTTCCGCCCGCACCCCCTCCAGGTGGAACACCCTCGCAAGCAGTGAGTGCCCCCCTCACTTAACGGGTCTGAGGTAGCGGAGAGACACCCTATGGCGGCTCCGCCAGATCTGTGAACCCGGGTCAGCGGGAGCGATACCGAGCAACGTGCGGATGTGCCCGTTGGCAAGGGCATCAAAGGGACGCCTCCTCCTCACCTAATCTCCGCAGAATGGCATCGTCGAGAGGCGGAAGGCCCGCTCCGGGTAGCGGACCTCACACCGGTCCCGACGCTCTTCACCGGCAGGGCAGCCTGCACCCAAGATGGCCGACCGCCCACAAGTCCATAACCCACAAAGTCCCAGGTGAGCCCAAATCGGAAAATAAGGGCCCCTGCACCTCCAGACCGCCGCCACAGCCAGTGAACCCTAGCATCATCCCACAGGGGCGCCTCCACGCAAGTGCCTGTTCACGTTCTCGCCTCAAGGTTGCCTGACCTTGAAATGGCCGCCACCCGGGACATCGTTCAAGCAGAGAAATCGGACTTGATCTGCCCGTTTTTAAGCCTACTCCTGACTCGTCCTAAATACTTGAGCAGGGCACCGCCCGTTATGGACTCGTAGTCTTCTTGCTCTGACAATTTCTAGTCTTTAGCCCTGGCGAGCTAAGATCACTCCAAACAGCTAATTGGGCAGGGAAACCGGTCTTCTAATGCCTTAACCTTAAAGTGTCAATTCCGCACAGCTAAGAGAACTCAGAGGGCCTAATCAACAGCGCCTTAACCAAAATAACAGCAGACTACACACTTATTGTAGACGCTGGCCTCCCCAGAGACCAGCTCACCTCACACCCCTTGAGCAGCAACACTGATCGCTTCAGACAACGTTTTTAACTACAATCATCCGGCTTCTCTCTCCAAGGGCTACCTGTCTCCTACATAAACTCATCGCCACGCCTTATTTCAGCTAAGCTCAGCGCTCCCTGCAGCATGCTGCCCACCGCTCTTTCCAGAACTGACTTCTTCAGATCCCTAATGTCCATCCTAGAACCTCGGCGCTAACCCCCTTTACCACTGGATAACCCTCCCCCACCCCCCACGTGAACTCCGACCACACCCAACGTGACCCTCCCCGTTACGCAATTCCCCCAGCGCTTACCGCGTTACACCCCAACCTCCCCGCCAGAAGGGCACCCCTTACCTCTGCACCAATCCTATCAACCCTGCACCCCGCCGTCCTCCCCCCCTCCCTACCCCAGAGGTCTCGCCTCCCCACTACCCAGCTAGGATGCCCCCGGCCGCACATTTGGTCACTCATTTCTGCCCCTCTCCTAACCACCTATCTCCTCAAGGGCAGAACACCTTGGCTATAACGTTCCCACGCAAACTCTCCTTCAAAGCTAAAAAACGCTTCAAACAGAATATAATTAGGCAACACCCCGAAACGCTAGTTGTTGACACCTACCACTGCACAACTAGAGGTCAGAAGAAAATGGACTTCATTTTCCACATCAACAGACCTGACGTATGGGCCTCCATCTTTAATTCATCCCTCCCCATCTCCAAAACCACCTTCACTGATCATAACCGCAAACTAACAATCGCCCCCCTGAACCATCAATCTCTGACCGGAGACATCTCCATCACCATTTATGAGAATGGCACCATTCTAATTCAGGCGAAAGACGAGAACCTCAAGTTCTTCGACTCTCTCTTCCCTACACTTAAGATGGCTACTACCCATTACCCACACAAAACAACCCCCTCCACACCTATTGGCTCCTCACAAACTCTCAATCTACGGAACATGTCCCTGCCACCCCAGCGTCCCATCACTACTCTACTTAGTCACTCCACCAAGCAGATGCCACCATCAGCCCCAGCCCCCCCTACTTCACAACTCCCGTCCTCTACCCTTCACACCCAACCACCCACCATTCAGCCCCCTTACACCCCCTAAGGACTCCCAACTCCCCTCCCCCCAGCTCTCGAAACACCCCTTACTCTCAGTCCTCCGCCCTCAAAGATCCACCCCAACGTCCCCACCCTTCCTTGCCCTTCCAATCTGCCATTCCCACGTCCTCACCAGCCCCAGCTCCCCCTTTCTCCCTACCCTCGTCCTCCTCCCATCGCTCCCAAACTTCCAGCATTCAACCGCCCTCTCATCCCCAAAGGACCCCACCCACCCATTCCCTAGCCCCCAAAGCACCACTAACTCGCAGCCTCTCCCCTAGAGATCCTAACCATTCCCTAGCTACCGAAATACCTCCAACTCTCTGCCTCCGCCCCAGAGATTCCAGACACCTTAACAACTCCGTCTTTCAGTCCCCCATCCCGTCAATCCCCTCTCCACTAGTTCAGACTGTCTCCGCTAATGAAGAATACCCTCACCCCCTTCTGGTCAACAACACCCTTCACGCTCTAGCCCTCCCACAGCTGATATATAGACCTGACCACTCCGATACTCAACCCCCCAACCCACCAACCCACTGTCCTATAGTTCTCACCACCCCCTTCATTGAAGATAACTTCCACCCCCGAAGGGACTGCAACTCCCCACCCTTAACAGCCTACTCACAACCGAACCCCAAACCTGATCTAGCCACCTCCCCTCCTATTAACTCCCGAGTAGATACTTGCCCCAAAGCCCCTCACATCCAGGGCTCAGTTCTGCCTACCCTCCCTCCTCTCCCCACTTACCCGAGCTGTCGCGCCGCCTCGACCTTACTGAAGCACAAATCACGACCCTGATCTTTGGCCTGAAGGAAACCCTATCTGCCCTTGAGAATCTCCAGCTACCCTCCCCTCCCTCCGCCCCACTTCACATCCCTCCGCCTCTCCCTAGGAATGACTATCCCCCACCAACCGGGCTCATCCCCACCCAGATTCCCTGCCTCCTCTCACTAAAGACGTGACGAAGTCGCGAACAGTCAACCCCAGAAGAAATGTAACCTCCCTCTCCCCCAGGAAGTGAGTGCACTCGTTGCTTCGTACGAACTCCACCCAAACCAGCCAGCCCAGACCCCACCCCTGAACTTGACTCTCACCTCTTCGATCCAAGTCATCACCGAAGTGGGTAGGGACCAGCCCCCCCGTAGAGCCTCTACACCCCATTGTTTCTTTCAGCCATTCCCAGAGCCAAGCCTGACAATTTGAAGCCAAAAGAAGACCCCCCCTTGAACTGTATGCTTATCAACAGCCGGTCCGCAGTCAAACATGCAACGGAAATAGCTGAATCCATCCTCTCTCATGACCTTGATGTAGCCTTCATCACGGAAACATGGCTAAACACCCTATCCCACCCCATTCTGGACATGCTGGTGCCCCCGGTTTCTCAATTATTCACAAAGACAGGCTCATACACAAAGGTGGCGGGATAGCTATTATCCACAAAAGTGACCTCTACATCTCTGAAGCCCCCTCCTGCCTGTACAGCTCCTTCGAATGCCTGTCGGTCAACATAAAATCTCACGGTCATAGCTCACGTCAATGCCATCTCCTCTACCACCCCCCAGGCAACTCCAATGAATTTAGAGCTCAGTTGTCAGATCTGATCACCCAATCTGCACTTAACAGCGGCAACAGCTTAATTATGGACGACCTCAACCTAAGATGGAATGATTCCAATAATCCGCTGATCCAATCTTCCAACACCCTTGTGCAAGACAACGATCTGACCCAACACTGCTCAGAGGAAACGCATTACAGAGGAGCGACCCTGGATGCCATCATTGCGAACAAAAATGCAGTCTCGATTGATCACATCATCCCGGTGGACTGATCAGACCACCACGTCATTCTCTTTCATATCATCCAGCCGGCCCTTTCCCTCCCACCCACTCAAGCCCCCCCTAAGTGGGTCAGGAACACTTCCAGAGTCCCCCGAGATAAGCTAGAGGAAGGACTCAGCACTCTCCTCCCGAACACGACGGAGTCCCTCTCTACCTCGGAACTCACCTTGCTCTACCATTCCAACCTTGAGCTCGCCATGGATCAGCTGGCACCTCTGAAACTAAAACATCCCAGAAGCATTCCCTCTAGGTCATGGTTCTCCACTGACATTAATGATGAAAGAAGACACCTAAGATCCCTGGAAAGAACCTGGAGATACAACCCCACCGCCATCCATCGGGACCAACTCAAGGCAGCACGCAAAAACTACTACACCCACATCAAAAGCAAAAAATCCTCCTTCTTCTGCTCTGCATTAGATAATGCCAAAAATCGCCCCAAAGAACTCTTCAACATCATTAGGAACCAAACCTCCATTCCTAAGGCAGTCAACTTAGTTGCGTTCAAGACCCAATGCGACAACTTTGCAAGCTTTATCAATGAAAAAATCGCCAAAATTGATCGTTCCTTCAGCTCGAGTCCTGCAACCAACTCCATCCCCCCAGTAACCCCATTTATCCGCTGGTCTTCCTTCCAGCCGGTCAAGGAAGAAATGATAAGCAATCTTATCGCCGCTGCGAAACCCTCATCTCACTCCCTCGATCAACTTCCCTCGAGACTGACCAAGGATTTGAGGCTCACTCTAGCCCCAATCTGGGGCAAGATCATCAATAGCTCTTTGAGCGAGGGCCACATCCCTGACTGCCTTAAACTAGGACAAGTCACACCACAGCTGAAAAAACCTGGCCTTGACCTCATGGACATGAACAACTTCAGGCCAGTCTCGAACCTTCCGTTCCTAGCCAAAATTCTATAAAGATGTGTGCTTTCACAATTAAACCAACATCTAGAGAATTCCAATCTACTGGATCCTCTCCAGTCAGGGTTCAGGAAAGGCTGCAGTACTGAAACCGCAATCCTAAATGTCCTTGACAATCTGCACATGTCACTCGACTCCAACCATTGAAGCCTTCTCATTCTCCTTGACCTCTTGGCTGCATTCGACACAGTAGATCATACCCTCCTACTTAATGTCCTCCAAGAGAGAGCGGGCATCGAAAAGACAGTCCTAAAATGGTTCTCCTCCTTTCTTAACAACCGCACTCAAAGAATAAAGATCAACAGCTTCGAATCAGACCCCCTCCCCCTCAGCAGAGGAGTCCCTCAAGGATCAGTACTCTCCCCGCAACTCTTCAACATATACATGGAACCCCTCACCTCACTTCTAAGGAAATCCAACATCCCCTTCCACCTTTACGCGGATGACACTCAACTCTATTTGGAATCCACTTCGATGGCAGACATTCACAGATTAAATGCTACACTCATGGAGGTCCAACACTGGCTCTCAGCCAACCACCTCAAACTGAATGAAGAGAAAACGGAAGTACTCCTAATCTCGAACAAAGATGAAAACCCACAAATAGTGGAATGGCTCAAAGCATTAAATGCCTTCAATGTCTCTATAACGCCAACGGACTCCGCAAAATCCCTAGGAATCACTCTCGACCCCAAACTGGACATGAATAAACACATCTCTAAAACCGCCAAAAACGCGTTCATGAACCTGAAACTTCTCTATAAAATCAAACCCTCCCCCCCCCAAAGATCTGAAACAGACCACGCAGGCACTTTTGCTCTCCAGAATTGACTATGGCATCGCTGTACTGACTGGAACAGCCAAGTCGCACCTGGGACCTCTCACCTCCACCCTCAATGCAACAACAAGAATGGTCACAGGAGCAAAGAAATATGACCACATCTCTCCGGCAGTCAAAGAACTGAAATGGCTCCCGATTGACCAACGAGCCAACTTCTGCACAGCCTGCCTCACACATAAAGCCCTGTATACAGGCAAACCAGAATACCTGGCCACCAAACTCAAAAGGGCGGGTCAATCCAGGAACCTCAGAAGCTCCAACACACTACTACTCATCCCTCTGAAATCACAGAAACGCAATACCTCAAATAAATCCTTTGCGGGGAATGGTCCCAGGATCTGGAACGCCATCCCCCCCATATCAGAATAACCGCCTCCTTCCCGCAATTCAAATCGCTACTCAAAGCCCTCTTCCTTGAACGCTCCGGTGCTTAACGAGAACCCCACGCCGGATGGTGAAGTCCGATATTTCTCTGAACCCAGAGCCGATTGATTCGCTCTTGAACTCCATCCCATATTGCTCTCAAGTTGCTGTTTTACAGAGTCTATTTCCTACCTGCTGTTTCCTGATTCCTGTTTCTCTATGTTTATATGTCTTGCTGCCTATCTCTATTTGCTGTGAAGCGCTCTGATACCCCCGGGTCCAGCCAGCGCTATGCAAAACTTCAATAAATAAATAAAAAATATTTCATAGGGGTGCTTAAAGTTGTGATTTGATTTGTTTTTTTTGTGAACGTTCCCCAATTCTAGTGAATATTATCATTTGATCGTGAACTTCTCACTTCGTGGGTTTTCCATAAATTCAGAACGTCGTAGTGACTTTTTAAGTTGTGAGGAAAAATAAATCAAAACACATATCCAGTTTTTAAGTATTGAGGAAAATAGTTTTAGAGTTTTTGGAAATATTGTCAGTTTGCCATGAAACCTGTGGCAGAACCTAGACATAGTTAGTATATATAAGTAGCCTAATAATCTAGAGGCAGGCCAATCATTTTGATCTTGATGATTTCACACATTGTTCAGTCATTTTATCGCAACAAACACCTGGGGATGCCTGGCAACCCAGAGAGAAGGCAATGTGAGGTGCTTCCTTGATGACTGTGAGTTTGTGCTGTGTTCCCCAAGATCCTGAACAGACGAGGTGGGAGAAAGAACCCTGTGACATGCTCATTCTCCAGGAGCTTTCAGGGCTTCAACTGCATTTTGGGGACCCGTAGTCACTACTCATACCTATGGAATATCAGAAAGAGATAAATCAGACCAATTGGCTGGTGCTGCATTCCTGAGCACGGCACCTTCAATAAAAAAAAATAGAAGAAATCTGCAAAGAGACCTCTACAGTGGTTATAAATCGGGAAAAGGACCAATAAACTGCTTCTACATTCAAGTGCATTTTTAGTGTTCTGCTCATGTATCTTACTTAAGGTCAGGTGTGAAATTAAATACTGCATCTGGGAATCCTGCTAGTTCCCTGATAGCTTCTGTGTTTGGAAATTAGTGTCTGGTTGCCCGGGACATGGTGTCTTAAAACAGCGCCTCATAGCAATAATACTGGAGAAAACATGCACAGGAACTTGTATTCGTTGGATAGAGAGAAACCTCTTGGTTTTCTTAAATAACCCCCAGCCACTTGGGTTGCCCCTTGGTTGCATGATTCATTATAGAGTTCCTCACGTTCTTTTGCGGAACGGGCCATGCTGCAACCTGCGAGTTACGCAGGAGCACTAAGTAGTATGCTCTAAATGATGAAAGAAATAGAAGTGGGAGTGCTTTTACTTGGGAGGTTTTAAAATACCAACCTGCTAGGTAAGTGATACTTTAATCCATCCTCTGGGCGGTATAGTTAAAAAACAAACGTGGACAAAATACAAAGTGTAGGTTATAATGTACCTTCCCTTCTGATGGTCTTCATGTTTCAAGACAATCCCTATGGCTTTTCTTCAGGACCAATCATCTAAGTCCCTGATTTCACTCCTCAGGTTGTGATGATGCAAAGTGATTGCACACACTCTGCATGCTAAAGATGAAAAGATTTATAGCACCTACTTGGTGTTACTGCTTGGCAACACAAATGAGGCAAAACATGTTCATCATAGGTCCTCCGGTGGCAAGGCGAGCCTGTAGTCACACTTACTCCAAAACATTCCTAAGACCAACCTGGTGTGGTTCCTTAGGAGATTGGGCAGAGGGGACTGGAATTCGGTCGCAAAACAGTAATCAATACCATACCGATTCAATATTTAGAAGGGATACCTTAAACACGCTCCCTCCAAAGACCGAATCGCAAAATGCAATTTGGTAACAAGTTACAGAGTCGCATTTTGTACATTTGAAAAGGCATTTTCCGGTTTCAAACAGTCTGATTGTGTGAATCAGGCCATTTGTGACTGGAAAATCGTATGTACATATGGTCCGCTGTGCTTTTTGAGATCCCGTATGGATTTGGGAAAACCTAGGTGTACAGGATTATAAATGCAAAATATTCAATGCTAAGGATGGGTAGGGTTCATCTGGCAATTATTGAGCTCTCTGTCACCTATGATAATATTTACAGGTATAACCTTTGGGAGATAGTGTTTGCGATGTGGGTGTATCCCTTTCTCTTAACCTACATATGATGCTGACAGTATAGGTGAGATAAGAGAATATTGGAGAAATTACTAAGCCACTCAATTTGCAGAAGAGGTTGAGGAAGGAAAGTATGCTTCCACTGTTTCAGTCTGTTTCACCCAAAATGAAAGGTAAGCTTTTACCATTTTAACTCTATTCAGATGACGATGAATAGCAACCAGTCTTGAGTGGCTAGAAAAAGGGTATGCCAAATATGGTAACATTGGGCATTATATAAAATTTAGTTAAACTGAATATAATGATGATAGCAACCACAGCATTAAGAAAATGCACTAAGAATCAACAATTGCACCTGTGGGAGATAGGGGTTTAACTACCTTGGGGTTACATGTGACTCCAGATTGTTTTAGCAGTGCCATATTAACATGGCTAGACTCAAATCTGTGAGAGTAAATGGGGTTTTCTTCTCCTTTTTTAATTTGTTTTGACAAATTATGTTTTTGGACCATAGAACACAAAGTTCAAATTTATCTGAGTTGCTGTGAAGGAAAAATGTAATTGCAAGAAATATTTTGGAAATAACATGTAGGGAAGCAATTCATCCCACACTACCAGTGTGCACACTAATCATCGTCAGGTTAGGGAGGTTGTTGGCTAGTTGGATCTGCATGAGTTCCATAAGAGATGGTAGCTGGGATCCTTGGTATGGTTTCAATTAGCATTTTGAGGTCAGTTTGAGATTGTGCCCAATATATTGTATCAAAGTAATAAGTATGAGTTTGTTGAAAAGGTTGGCATAGCAGTCTCTGTGTGTCGACCATCTGAATGCATGGCTTCAATATAGGTATTGTTGTATTGTCTGTCTTTTCTGTTCTTGGTGAAGTTATACTGTAAGATTTCCTTTTATCATGGCAAAAAGTACTTTATTCACTGAAATAGTTGTATTGTCAAGTGACAGGGGGAAATGGCTACCATTCATGCCATTCTGTTATCATTGTCTCCCATTTTAGTTAATTCATTCTTTTAGTTTTTTACAATATATTGCCACCATTATTTAAGGGTTTCGACCAAATATTGAGTTGTAAATATTGGGAGACAGAAATATTAGAAATAACACATTGTGATACATAAATATTGTGATGCAAGAATAACGTTGACAAGAATATTGTTTTTTGATGTAAGTAATATTGTTTTAAATAATATTGATGTTTTTTATAACATTTTCAGTAATATAGTGGTTAAATATATTTATAATTATTTTAATGTGTTTTAGTTGATTTAATAATTTTGTTACTATTATTTATATAAACCGTTTTAGTTCTTTGAAAATATAGCATGCAATTTGAATTGATATGAAATATTGTATACATTTTTATTACCAATTGATACTGTTGTAGTAGGTCGTTGGGGGTATGGGCAATAAGGTGGGAAGTTAAGTAGGTAATAATTAATTTTACATTATTTAATCGTTTTTATTAAATGTAATAATACGTATTATGTAAATTATGTAATACTGGTTTATTTTTGTATATGGGCTGCAAGAGAACATTCTATTCCATTTAACCAAATAAGATTTAGAGCTAACTCTAGCACCATTAACGGCATGGTTGCACTCTTCATGATTATTGAGAAATGCTTAGTCTTTAAAAAAATACTATATACCAGTTTTATTGGATTTCTTTAAGACCTTCAACCACATAACTCGAAACCTTCTGTGGCGAAAGTTAACCAGCTAGAACATTTCCATGAAGGTACTATGTGTCATCCAATTATTATACTCAAATAACTGCGCAAATTTTGAACGTGGCCTGAATAATGGCTTGTTGACCAACATATCAATTATGAGGGGCTTGAAGCAAGGGTGTGTCCTTGCCCCACTGCTTCTAAATCTAAATACATCGGATCTACGTTTACATCTAGATGCTGCTAAATGTCATCCGCCAGGCAAGGGGCATTGTCAAGTCTCTTTACTGCAGTATGCAGTTGATGTAGTCCTTATGAATCTGTCTGAAATTGGATTGCAGAAGTTATTAAACCATCTCCTCACCTATAGCATTAAATATGAAATGGCTGTCCACCTTACAAAAACTCAGGTAGTGGTGTTTGGCAGGAAGATTGTAAAGTAAGGTAGCTGTCCTTAGGTTGACTCCCCATTTCTAGAAGCACAAGTTACAAATGTCTTGAATTCTGGCTGCAAGATCGTTTGTTTTATCGTTTACATCTCAATTCCCTAAAGCCAAGGATCAATTCCTCCTTGATTGCATAATTTAATCTTTACATTGTAAATTGCAAAGTCCAACACTTTTGCCTATTCTCCCCATGATAAAGGCCAAGTTTATGCCAACAATCAGCTTTGGTACAGAAGATTTTCCAGTAAAGTTCGGGTCCTATCTCAACTCTGCCAAGTCAAGGTATTCAGCCTCCTCTATCAACTGCCTCAAAAGGCATCTCTATTCCAGATCGGGTTGAAATTTAGTCTAATCAATCAAGAGCTAGCACAAGATGGTTCTATACTCACTTATATCTAGCTATAAGACTCTCAGACCAGAAAACACTACGTTAATTCGTATAAAAAGCCCCTGCCGCAGCAACACTTAACATTTTTACTTAGAACCTTCTGTAAAAACAAGTTGCTCCATCTCTATTTTTATTTGTGCCAAACAGTTGACCGCCTTCCTAAATTGGTCCCGAAACCTCACTCCTGTAAGTGCAGACGTTGCCACCAATACGAAGAGAGCCTGGCTCACATCTTATCGATCTGCCTAATGCTATTAAACTGAACGCAAGGTTTTGCTGCATAAAACTTTTAACCAGATCATGCCGACATGCATTACTCTTCTGTTTCAAGTGTGTACCCCTAGGTGATTGCAACTTTCATAAAATTCATTATAAAAACAGCCAGGTTATTAACAGTTGGCTCTTTAGTCAAAACAACAATCAATTTGGGCTGTCACACCTGTCTGTAATATTACCTTTAATTCATGTTTCCTTGGGTGATGTTCACATTAACAGCTCCGTTTTTGACCTCAGCATATGAAGGAAGTACGGGTGCATGGCCGTGGGGATACCATCTATATTAGAGTACAATTCTGTTCCTGCACTTTACAACAAAATTTACACCAACACCTTTGCACTTCGTCTAAGCATGAAACGACAATGTAAGATGCTGTGAGAAATTTCTAACAAGCACTATTAATCAACATGAATATAAGGTAGCCTTACGGCTAACAGTGTCTGTTCTTAATGACTATTTGTTCTTTACACTTTATATGCTCGGCTTGTACCAACTTCCCTGCATTCCTGTATGGGAAAACAAGGAGCTAGCACATCAAGCCCTGAAGTGGCACATATAATAGAACAATGGAGTGATAGAAGACCAGTCCATGCATATTCCTTTAACTTCCATTTGAATCTCAGGCTAAAACTGTTGGACTATAAAAGGCCTTGGACAATGCACTCATCAGTTAGATATCAATTTTTAACATGTTTAAAATTTGTAACTTTCAATTTATGCACTTATGCACTGTGTTGTAAAGAAAAATATTATGGTTTGCTTAACTGAACTAAACATACTTCGGCTGTTGTTGTATGTCATTTGCCTGCTGTCATTTTTGCAGGGATATATTGATGGAAGTTAATTAAGTACTAATTGTTAATTAATTGTTTATTTTATTTTTAATTATGTCATTTTTGAAAACGTATTTGTTTAACTTATGTTTTAGTTGCTAGGTTTGCATGAGTCTAGGGTGGATAGTCAATTAAATAATAAATAATTACCAATGTATTATTATTTGTTAATTAATTATTAATTAGTTTTGTAAGGGTACAGGGTGGAAAGTTAATTAGGTATTAATAAAAAAAATAGTGTTAAATAATTATTAATTCATTTTAAATATGATATGTAAATTCTGGAATTCTTCTTTATTTAGTTATATTTTAGGTGCAGGCTGCTAGGATTGTAGGGAGTATAGGGAAGTAAGGTAATTAATAATTGGATAACAAAGGGGACCCTTTGGTTGAGGATTGGGGACCCTTTGGTTGAGGATTTTGCTGTTGCCCTATCAACCGACGCCATCTCTTGCTGCTATTGACCCCTGACTCTGTGGAGGACATTATAACTCGCTGGACCCGCTTTGCAGGTCCCGCAGCGCTTCACATTCACCCGGAGCTGTGTTGGAGACTTTGGGGCGCGTGGAGCTGCCGGCAGGGCTGCGAGTCTTGAGGCAGGGACTCCAGCTATCAGGAGTCCCTGCGAGCCCTATCGGTTACACCTGGGCTGCTCTCCCTGTTGGCCCCGCCCCCCGCCTACGAAGTGAAAAGCGGGTTCTGGTCTTCGAGCTTGTGGGACCCTTTGGTTGAGGATTTTGCTGTTGCCCTATCAACCGACGCCATCTCTTGCTGCTATTGACCCCTGACTCTGTGGAGGACATTATAACTCGCCGGACCCTCTTCGCGGGTCCCGCAGCGCTTCACATTCACCCGGAGCTGTGTTGGAGACTTTGGGGCGTGTGGAGCTGCCGGCAGGGCTGCGAGTCTTGAGGCAGGGACTCCAGCTACCAGGAGTCCCTGCGAGCCCTATTGGTTACACCTGGGCTGCTCTCCCTGTTGGCCCCGCCCCCCCGCCTACGGAGTGAAAAGCGGGTTCTGGTCTTCGAGCTTGTGGGACCCTTTGGTTGAGGATTTTGCAGTTGCCCTATCAACCGACGCCATCTCTTGCTGCTATTGACCCCTGACTCTGTGGAGGACATTATAACTCGCCGGACCCGCTTCGCGGGTCCCGCAGCGCTTCACATTCACCCGGAGCTGTGTTGGAGACTTTGGGGCGCGTGGAGCTGCCGGCAGGGCTGCGAGTCTTGAGGCAGGGACTCCAGCTACCAGGAGTCCCTGCGAGCCCTATTGGTTACACCTGGGCTGCTCTCCCTGTTGGCCCCGCCCCCCCGCCCATCATCATTCCTCACAGCAATAAAGGGAGGTCATTTGACCGCTGCGCGGGAGCGTGCGGGAGTGCACCCGGGAGAAGCCCGGGACAAGGGCGGGACCGTCTGTGGCCATCAGGGGCCAAAGGAGGCCGGGCTGGGCCACCCCACTGACACGTAACGCATTTATAGGTGTACTCATATTAATTATTTGTTGTATAGCTGTAGGGGGCTGTAAATAATGTTGTCTTTACCAAATAGTACCGCCCTGGTCCCTCCCCAGGCCGAGGTTGGGCCAGCCATTCTTGGCCCACTAGATACATTTTTTTATCGCGCTGCTCAAGACATTGACAAGGAAATTTCCCTAGCAGAGAGACGTGTTGAACGTAGGATGTCCATCGAGCTTCTTAAAAACTCTGTTGAAAAAAGGCCGCCGCATGGCTATCCGGCATTGGTCACCCCTTTGTCGTCCATAACCTTGCCCGTTGTGTCTGATACACCTTATGCATTCCCTTTATTCTTGGAGTCGAAGGGTAGCTCGAATTCGGGACCGGAGATTTCCTCCATGCCCGCAACTTCATCTAGTAATCTTATTGACTTACCAACTTGTTTACTTGAGCCAGACGTGTCACCCAGTGTGGCTCAACTAAAACCAAGCTCAAAAAGAAAGAGGAGCACCGCCCCGAAGAAATGTTATTTCCCCAAACCTCCAAGCAAAGCCAGGAAAGTTGCTAAAACTTTGTGCACCCACAAGGAATATATTGGGGTTAGCCAAAATGGAGAACCACTCAGGGAGGGGGGAACTGTTGTTGTAGTGAGCTCAGGCCCCACTACCAACGACCCCCCGGGGACGGAGACGGACGAGAATCCATCCCCTATTCATTTATTGCTGCCCGAGTTGGAAAAGTTGTTTAGGTCTCTCTTGACTCCTATGGAGAAAAAAATTAACAAGTTAATTAATCGATTAGACCACTTTGAGCAGGCTACCTTAGACAACTTTTTCTCCACAAAATCATTAATCAAATCCCAATATAGGAAAAGTGAGAGTAGTAAGCTGCATGAACCTATTGCACAGCTAAAAATGTGCCTATTGTTGAAATACAATCTCCAGTAGATAGAACCACAAGTGGGCTTCAGGGGAAGGGACTGGGTCAACAGACTACTTCTGTAGTGCTAGCTTGCCCCGGCAGCAGTACTGGGAAAAAAACAACTAAGCTCCCGGACCCAATGCCTAAAATTAAGAATAAAGAATGCCCTCAGAGCAGTACTTCTGTACCGATAGATTCCCAGCCCCCACTAAGTATCTCAAAACCCAACCCTAGTGTTGAAATAGGGGGTAATAATGGTTCCAGATTAAGTAATGCTGTACCCACTAGCTCTCAGCAACCACCAATTATTCCTACACCACGCCCTGTTGTCCCAGCTATTAGACAACCAACTTCTTTTTCGATGAAGCCCCCTCAAAAGATCCCCCCTATGAATCTTACCCCAGACTCCTATCCCTACGTGGCGGTCCTTACCAACGTACCACCCCTTTTGGATGGACAAAGAGAAACCTTCCAGATGCTAAAAAACAAGGTAATGCACTGGTTAAGGGTAAACAGACCACTACCAGGGGAAGTGGATGGGTTGATAATAGGGGTAAGGAGGATAGATTGGATTGGTTGTACTCCCAAAAACTTGGGGGGGACTGTATCGTCATCAATTTTCAAGATCCTAGGGTGGCAGGATGGATAACGAGACAGGGCTGGGGCACAAGTAGTGGTGGAATCGGCATTGTTGATCTCACTTTTTTCTACCCAAGACAAACAAGCGCCATAGTAGGCGTGTTCAGGAATTTAAGTTGTCCTAATAACCCCCCCCCGGTAGGGGTTGTTCCTTTTGTCGTACCATTGCAATGGCCAAACCATTGTAATTGCCTAAACTATAATTTCTTGATGGCATGCAAGGTTTGGGTTGGGGATGTTGACCAAAAACTGATTATTTGAGTAGTAGTGGAGGCACACCTTGTTGGAATTTATGTGGGAACCCCAATGTTTCTGCTTTGAATACTAATGTGGTGTTAAATGAAATAAATGTAGTCGAAAAGATTTTATTTGTAGTGGAAGCAAGTGGGGAGCTAACGCTAAACCAGGGGAGTGGGGAATTACCCACACCAAGTATTGTTGGTACTCAAGAAGTGGAGCACATTATTTTGGGAAATGATCAAAATTTGGGAGGGCATGGTGACAGCTCAGGTAACCCCCCTACCATGTCTTTGACAAAAGTAGTATGTAGGGATGGTCCCACTGTAGGGAAGTTCATATCTTGGAATATTGCAGGATTGGGTAGCAAGCTGATGTCAGAAACCTGGATTGATTTTATTAATGGGTTCGAAGTGTGTTTTTTACAGGAGACATGGGCTTGTGATCCCAATTTCCTTCCAGGTTATTTAAACTTCTCTATTCCAGCAAATAGAGGTGCCAGGGGTAGACCAATGGGAGGTCTTACAATTTGGATCAAGCAGAGTTCGAAGTTTACATTAAAAGTGTGTGATTTGCGTTGTAGAGACATTTTAATGTTGCGAATGTCCTCAGAAAAGTGGGGTGTGATAGATTTGTACAATGTTTATGCCAGGGGCTCTAATACTGGGAGTTCCCCCACTCTAGAGGCCCTTTCTACCTTTCTAGAAACAAAGTCCCATGGAAATAGAGTAGTAGTAGCTGGGGATTTAAATAGAACCTTTGAACCCCTAGACAGCACTGATGATCCCCTGGGGCAGGAGGAGGATAATCTTTGGGGAGTCCCTACTTTGAATCTAGCCCCCGTTAAACGCTGGACGAAGGACATACTTCTCTTAAATGCAAAGTGCCTGGAATATGGGATGAGAGCCCTCAACGGGAGGACTAAGGGCAACAAGGAGGGTGCTTGCACATTTGATAATGACCACAATAGAAGTAGGATTGACTATATTATATGCAGTCTTAATCTTTGGCAGGGGGTTTGTGACATGGAAGTCAAGTGTAGACTAGAAAGTGATCACAACCCCCTTTGTGTGACCCATACCTGGTGGACGGTCGCCCAGTACAACTTGCAGCCAATTGACGGTTTACTCCCCGTCATGGCCAATGATATGCGCAGACTGAAATGGCCATGTGTGTTGGCGAATGTGGAATCCATGGATTTCATTAGTTCTGAGGTGGACCGTGCTCTCGCCTCTATGGAGATAGTAAGTCCCGTAGCCCCAGGGTCTAGGGTAATTACTGATATCCACAATAATCTTTTCTCCCTTCTAAGACCTCACTTTATGAGAAAATGCAAGGCAAATCGTAAACTTCATCCCAAACCAGCCAGGTGGTTTAACCAACAGTGTAGGGCTGCCAGATTAGCCCTGGGTAGCGCTATTAGGAGCAGGGACAGGGCTGCGATTAGTGCCGCAAGGAAGCACTATAATACAAGTATATCCCTGGCAAAGAAAATGTGGGATGAGAAGTATTGGGCTGAATTACAGGAAGCCTCTGGAGCTAAGGACTCCAGGATCTTCTGGAAGATAGTGAAGTGGGGCAGAGGTGGTATCCCAAATAAACCAGACAATAATGTTGCCGAGGCTGCTTGGGTGAATTATTTTAGACCCCAATATGCAGAGACCAAGGAGGTGGTTATGGGGGAAGTGATTCCAGCTGTATTTCCCAGTGATAATTTGTTTTCCTCCAAAGAAGTTGAAATTGCAATATGCTCTCTACAAGGGGGAAGGGCCCCGGGTCTCGATGGGATACCCTCGGATGTTTTTAAAAATGACCAACAAAGGTGGACTAGATATGTGTTCTTACTGGGGAATGCTATTGCAAAGGGCGTGTTAGTCCCAGAACAATGGAAGGGAGCAATTATCATACCGATCTATAAAAAAGGAGATTGGTCCCTCCCGGCCAATTACAGGCCAATAAGCTTGATTGCCACTATCCAAAAAGTGATAGGGAAGATGGTGGTAAACAAGCTTATGGAATGGGTGGATGAGAATAATTCCCTCCCCCCTTACCAGGCAGGTTTCCGGCGGGCTACCAGCACCGTTGACCAGGTGTTTCGTTTTACTATGCTACGGTGGGGGACGGTATTTCTTGGCAGGGGCAGCCTGTATGTCGCCTTTGTCGACTTGCGGGCTGCCTTTGACTTGGTCCCAAGGAGCAGGCTTTGGACAGTTTTACACAAAATAGGCATCCCAGCGGAATTGCTCACTTTAATCATGAGGTTGCATGAGAGCAATTTCGCTAAAGTCCAGTGGGGCCTAAATGGTCAATCCTGCATCGACTTTCCGGTTGAGCGGGGGGTTCGCCAGGGTTGTGCAATGGCACCGTTGCTATTTTCATTATTTATTAATGGAATAGTAGGTAGGATGTTGGATGCTAGTGTTGACGCACCTTCGTTAACGGGCATCAGGGTCCCGATCCTGATGTTCGCTGACGATACGTTAATTATGTCCAAGACCCCTTCTGGGCTACAACGTGCCTTAAATATTTTTGATGAGTTCTGCCTGGAGCATGGCCTCGAGGTTAATGTTGCCAAGACCAAGCTGATGGCTTTTTCCCCAAGATGTAAACCCCGCCCTAGGATTTACCTGAATAACATCGAGCTTGAGGTGGTTAGGGAGTTTACTTATCTGGGGGTACAAATAGCAAATAGCCAAGGTTGGTCCCACCATATAGAAAAAGCGGCCTTGAAACACCAGCAAATCTCGGGAGTACTACGGGTGGAGCATAAAAAATCCAAAACAAAACCCATAAAACCTGTCCTTTCCGTATATGACGCAAAGGCAATAGGGTTGGCCCTATATGGGGCAGAGCTGTGGGGCTTCAAAAAACTTATCCCCCTACAGACATCAGAGAACAGGTTCTTTAGGGGAATTACGGGACTTCCCCAGAGCACCCCGTTAATCCTGTTGAAACTTGATCTTGGGAGAAGATCTATTATTGACCGAGCTCGATTGCGCCCTATTTTATATTGGAGACTTCTTTGGACGACCCCCGAGATCAAGCACTATGCAGATGGGTTTCTTGCAATAATTAATGTTGACACCTTCCACAAAATTCCATGGCTGAAAAATCTAAGGGCTATGTTAGGTGAACTGGGTCTCTCCCACCTTTGGGACAATCCCGCGGGGGAAGTTTTTCCAAATAAAGACACTATTAAGACTTTATACTGGGACTGGATAGACGATAGGCTTTGGAGGGGTACAAAATCTGATTCGATGGGGGGTCGTTTTCTGGAAATTAAAACGTGTCCCTTGTTAGAACAGTATTGGGACAGTATAGCTGTCCCTACGGACAGGAAGTTATTTTTCCAGTTGAGGTCTGGTTCCCTCCCCTTGAGATATCTAACAGGCAGGTGGAGGAGTTTGAACACCCTGTGCTGCCCAGCATGTGGGGCAGCCAATGAAAGTATAGGCCACTTCCTATTTATTTGTAATGCCTATACCACTCCAAGGAGGGTATGGTTAGCTCCAGTTTGGAAGAACCTAGGGACATCAAGTGCTGTTGAGGCCTTGAGAATCATCTGTACCTCCACTGACGAGTTTATTGTTATGGGAATAGCTAAGTATTTGGGGTGGGCGTGGTCCATTAGGCGGAGGGTTCTTTCCACAAATGTAATTTGATTCTTATTTTAAATTTGTATTAATTTTTATACTGACTAAGCTTGCACAACTGTTTTAGAAATATTGTATTTGTATAAATGTAAACAAATATTTATGTGATGTATTTTAAATGTATGTTGTGCTTTCATGAGTATATACCTCGAATAAAGCTTAAAGTCTCTGTCTCTCTGATAACAACTATGAATAAATAATTATTGAATATTAAACACTTAATTTGATTAATAGTTTAAAATATATATTTATGTATATGTATATGTATATTCGTATTAAATAATATATTTATATTGAGTTTATTTATTTCTGAATTCATGTGGTTACCCATATATGTAATGTATTTGAAGTGAAGTACTTTCCCTACACTTGCTTAAACTGCAGTAGGAATAGTAACCCCTCCCTATTGTTGCACTGTTTGGAGTGGGAATAGTAAACGTAACCCATCCTAAATCCAAAGCTTTACCTACTGTTGTACAGACTGGAGTGGGAATAGTGATTGTACCCCTCCTAGGTCCAACACTTTCACTAATGTTGCACTATTTGGAATGGGAATAGTACATTTTACCCCTTCTAAATCCATCATTTTCTTTACTGTTGCGCTGTTTGGAATAGAAATAGTAAATTTAACCCCTT